>NC_059279.1:7928652-7971152 GCF_017591435.1 Portunus trituberculatus | reverse complement strand
AATGACGCATGTAATTGAGGAATATTTAAGGACATGTAAGAAGTGAAGAAGTTTTTTTTTATTTCTGAACAAAGTGGAGGTTCCTTCTTCCATTAATAAATAAGGTATTATACAGTCAAAATATTGCTAAATAAACGTGGCTTTTTTTTTTAAGATTGAGGGAGAAAGAGGATCACAGTACAGGTTGGAAGCATTTATGAAGCGCGCACACCAGAGACTGTCTTGAGAGAGGTGAGTTCTTAGCGTTGACTTAAAACCACTGCCATATACAACAACTAACACCACTAAAAGAAATGCAATCTTTAAGCGCATCGACAAGAAGTAAAAAAGGAGTGAAAGCATAGATTTAACAATTTCTTAGCCACGGTAGAACTTAAAAGTGACTGCAGGGCAAGGAGAAATGCTTGAGAGTTCATAGCAATCAGAGGAAAACATGGCAGAACAAGGAAGGTGTAAAAGTGAAGCAAGTCATGGGCGTTGACGGAAGACACTCAGAACATTTCCTATCAGTCTTGGCATGTGCAATCCTTGTCTAATTCTTCTTCTTCTTCTTCTTCTTCTTCTTCTTCTTCTTCTTCTTCTTCTTCTTCTTCTTCTTCTATTTCTTTTCTTCTATTTGGTTTATTTTCGTCTCTCTTTTCTACCATCTACTTTTGTCCACACTTTTTCTTTCCTCTGCCACACGTACGGCACACCGACACTTAATTGCCTATCGTTGCTTTAGTGTGTCTTTCCTTCAGTGAGAAAAGTAAATGAGGTTCTTGTAAAGAGATCTGCGTCCCACTGTGTTACAAAGTGCAATAGGAAGCTGTGCATGTATCTGTGAATGCAATCTTAAAATGGAAATGGAAAAGACACACATGACTGATCAGTGATGCTAAAAGAATAATAAGACAATGTATTGATACACGAACACCTCAGCCATCTTACCTTTACAGTCACAAACCCATTTTTTTTATTGCACTTAGAGACACAAAGATAAACAAGATAACTTATTCGGAATCTTTTATTTTCTTTTTATTTCCTTCCTTTTACTACGTTCGACACAGGAATGGCATTTTAAGATGACAATAAGAGCGAGTTAAATGTCGGTTTCTGAGTGATGGTGTGAGCGAATCTCTCTGTCTTTCTCTTCTCTCTCTCTCTCTCTCTCTCTCTCTCTCTCTCTCTCTCTCTCTCTCTCTCTCTCTCTCTCTCTCTCTCTCTCTCTCTCTCTCTCTCTCTCTCTCTCGTCGACCCGCCTGACCTTTGTCTCTCCCACACACTGCAGCTGTTTCCTCTTCCTGTCGAGGTTGTTACGTGGCTCCTGGTGACCTGATGCCACGCCCACTTGACCTCACCTGACCTGCCAGGGAGGTTTACACTTCCTGACACAAGTATGACAAAAGACACTATGAACTTTACGGAAGCGGTGTTAAAGTAATGGTTAAAAAATATTGAACGACCAGAGATTAAATAAAGTCGAGCGCTGTAATTGAACCACAAGGAGGAGGAGGAGGAGGAGGAGGAGGAGGAGGAGGAGGAGGAGGAGGAGGAGGAGGAGGAGGAGGAGGAGGAGGAGAAGTAAGAAGAAGAAGAAGACGAAGAAGAAGAAGAAGAAGAAGAAGAAGAAGAAGAAGAAGAAGAAGAAGAAGAAGAAGAGGAGGAGGAGGAGGAGGAGGAGGAGGAGGAGGAGGAGGAGGAGCAGAAGGAGGAGGAGTTACCAGTCAACACAATTCTCCAGTTTCTATTTCTCTCATATTCCTATTTTTTCCTCAAAACAATAAAGTTTCCGTGTATAATTAAATGACGTTGTTTTCCTGCCTAGTAGAGAGAGAGAGAGAGAGAGAGAGAGAGAGAGAGAGAGAGAGAGAGAGAGAGAGAGAGAGATGGGGGAAGATGGAGGGAAGTGGAGGCGGAAAGTGTGAAGAAAGCGAAGGGAGGAGGGAGGAAGAAGAGAGAAGAAAAGGGAAGTTTGATTCTCCACCCCTGACACTTGAAGACTGATGAGAGAGAGTGGGAGAGGAAGAAAGGTCACGAGGGTTTGTTGATTAGCACGAGAGAGGAAAGGAAAGTTTCAATTGTTGTGCATATGGTTACAAAGGAAAGTTTAATGCATTCCTACTTACTGAAGTTAAGAGAAGCTTTAGATGTTTTAGGTGTTTTTGTAAAAATTAATGTTTGCTTCAGAAGTTTGTTAAGAAAGATAAATTTTAATCGTTCTGCATAAAGTTAGAAAAGAAAGTTTGACATATTTTCACACATGAAGACAAAGTTTTAAAAGATAGTCAACTTCAAAAGACTGTAAAGAAAGAAATAAAATTAATTGTTCTGCAGGTTGTCAAAAAGAAAGTTTCCTGATATATTCCCACTCGCAGAACCAAGAAGAGAATCTACAATTGCTTTATACGTCATAGGAAAAGAAGAATACTTATATTTGTTTAACCTTCCTGTTAACCAAATCGCAACGACAAAGTTTTCTGTGGCTGTGAAGCATATGAGGAAACCTTAACTATACTACTAATGTTTAGTAATCTCTCTACTGATACTGTATATGTTATGTTCTTTTTGTACAACTCTGCAAATGAAAAACAAAAAATACTGATCAGTTTCTGCATGCAAAGATTTGGACACCTCGGAGCACAGGGCATATCATTGAGATGGGCACAAGTCGGCTAGAGGGGCGGCGTGAGGGGAGGCGCGTCGCTGTTAGCAGCGGGACGTGCCAAACGGGCGCACTGCCTGGCCCGGGGCGTGAGACAGGGCACTCAGGTTTGCTGCTGAAACCAAGTGTCTGTCTTGACTGAAATAGAAGCCACAGGGAGTCTCCGGTCAACCATCTGAATCGCCCTAATCGCTACTCACATTACGACAGCCAATCCTCTCGGAATTCCTCCTTCCTGGGGACCAATCAGAGCCTTCAGGGAGTGCCCATAACGGAAGCCCCTCCCTCCGCCTTGGCACTGGGCATACTGAGTGGTCCCTCGTGCCACCACTAACACCCCATTGGCTCGTTTCACCGGAGGAGGAGCCACACTCAAAAGGCGTGAGAATGTCTTGTAAGTAGCAGTGCCAACTATTAATCAGTTTAAGGCCAAACCTTGAGTGCCTCAGACGTGGACCTTCAGTGCCTGACGCAGAGCGGAGCCGCTACTCAGTGCCGACTCGGACCTAACTTCTACTGAACACTTGCACCCTTCCTACTGATAATTTGCGGGGATGGACGACACCAGGTACTGTTATTGTAGTGTTTGTTTGCTATATTCACTCAGTAGAAAGTAATGCATTCCTCATAATATTCAGTGTAGTACTAATTCTAATTATTCACCAATCTCCGGTTCACCATTTTATACAGCTAAGAGGAATGAGAACCAGAGGAAATATTTTCAACCTATATAATGATAGCGGTATCATGACACTACAGTCTTTTATACAGAGAAGTGAACGCGATGAGTATCCAACAGAAGTGTATTCAATCTTTACACACACACGAACATCAATACAACGAGTCTCTACTACAGCATTTGCATAACTCGCATGTATGATATTCTGCATAATTCATAAATCATTCTTTGTGGCACACATTTCATGACCTATGCATTTCACTATTGAGTTAATCTTTAAAGCTCTTGTTACATAAGCCAGACACATCCTCCTCCATCCAAGCCACATCTGTCAATTTAACCTTTCTCTAAGCCACACGGAGGTTAACCTGAATCTTTGCCTGTCCACGTCAAAATCACCTGGATACTTGAATGATTTATTTACAGCTCATGAACTTGCACGCTCACTCAAGCATCCCCGCGCTACTGTATAAGAGTAAGGTAGAGCTAAACACCGCACTAACTGACCTCAACAAGTAACACACATCTGCCCAGAAAACCAACGTTAAATTAGAATAATTGGCCAGGTCAAGAATTCGAACCGCAGACACACTAACCCAACAGTTAGAGAGGCAGAGATGGAGTAGTAGTAGTAGTAGTAGTAGTAGTAGTAGTAGTAGTAGTAGTAGTAGTAGTAGTAGTAGTAGTAGTAGTAGTAGTAGTGGCAGTAGCAGTAGCAGTAGCAGTAGCAGTAGTAGTAGTAGTAGCAGTAGTAGTAGTAGTAGTAGTAGTAGTAGCAGTAGTAGTAGTAGTAGTAGTAGTAGTAGTAGTAGTAGTAGTAGTAGTAGTAGTAGTAAAAGTAGCAGCAGTAACAGCAACAGCAACAGCAACAGCAGCAGCAACAGCAGCAGTATTATTAGTATTAATAGTAGTAGTAGAAATAAAAGTAGTAGAAGTAGAAGTAGAAGTAAAAAGTAAAAGTAGAGGTAGCAGAAGTTGTAATAGAAGAAGTAGAAGTAGAAGTAGTATTAGTAATAGTTGTTGTTGTAGTTGCAATTGTAGCTGTTGTTGTAGTTGTAAATACGTTTAGAACGAAATAAGAAAAGTATTCACCACTGTAACCTCAACTAGTAGGGCTCATATCTCTTAAATCTCCAAGCTAAATGTGCCGAGTCATTGGGGAAGTTTAACACCTTGACTGCCACTTAGGACACCTTTCCTTAATTAGCAATCATTCTCTTTACTGTTCTACAGCCACATCCGACCTTTGAACTGAAAAGAAATTGCAAGATGTATTTGGTTTCATCATTCACATAATTGGAAATGCTTATAAAAACTTCACGCATTGCTTCTTGTGCTGCTAATTGTTTTGTGTCGCTGGGAAAGGGTTATTAGATCAGATAAATGCATAGGTAAAAAAAAGATTAGGTATGTTTCATGGAAGAAATGCAACGTGATGTTCTGATGGCTCCTTTTAAACTATTCTCTAACTCAGCAAAATTGTTTCAAGAATAATGTTCCTTGTGATAAAACCACATCAAGTAACGTTATGTTGAAGTTAGATGGGAAACACTGTCCCAGGGTAACAATTATGTCCTTAAATGCCCTAGAATACATGATACACGAATATTCGGCTCAAATATTACACCAAAAATCATTCTCCTTATAATAATAACGCGTCATCTTATATTTATTAGGTTATAATCAAATGATCAAGCTTGATTCACTGCTCAAAAGTAACGTTAAAGACTTGGTTCCCGGTAAATCTCTCTCCCTGGTTCCTCCCTGTCCCGTCGCACCCCACCAGACGGTTCCCTGCAGGCGGTGAGGTCGGCACGAGTCACGCCTATACGGGACACGGGAAACGGGAAGGAAAACCAAGCTGAAATAATAACCAGAGTTTGCTTCTCTCAGAATGACTTAATGTATACACTTATCTTGTTAATGTTTGTTGTGGTTTTCTTCTTCTCCTCGGGTCAATGCGCCGCCTGAACCACTGATGTCTTAATTATCTAGCTAGTATTTCTTTCTTTATTTTTCTATTCGTATGACTAAAAAGAACATTCGTATCACAATGCACAATTCCTGCTAATTCTCCGATGCGTTTGATTGCTTATCATTCTTTTTTTTTTTTACGATTAATTTGAAAATCTTAATGTTCCAGTATGATTACGTACATATATTTCCAGAATAATTTGTATAATTATCTCATTACAGAATATTTGTAATTTTCACACATATTACACAGAATTTATTTGCGTTTCCTAATCTTTACTAAGTGCAGAGTAATTTGTATACTATAATTCTCTCTCATTACCTAAAATTTAAACACTCATTTTTCTCCTTGTGTTAAAGAATTTGTTTGTTTTCTCTAACCTACACTAAGCACTTCTTAATGGCTGGCTAAGTGGCTTTGCTCTCCTCGTTCCGTGAAGAGGCGAATGTTAAGAGTCTGTTTTCTCTGCTGCTGGTAACTCTCGTCAGTGATCAGCTTGTCTTCTCTTCATCCCGTATCATTTCCTTCTCTCTTTGCCTTTTTGTACTTCCAGGACTTTGAACTAATGGAATACAGACTATTATTTTTTTCGTAAATTTTCCTAGTTTAGATGAAGAACAATAAGAAAACAAAGGAACACATTAAAGACTTTCCTAGTATTTGTTTTGAGCTTGTTTTGTCTTCATCTCATATTTTTTTTTCTTTGCCGTATTTATTTGTTTATTTATTTTCATTATTTTTTTTCCTAACGGATTACAGATTATGACTTTTTACATGAATAAATAAATAAAAAAAAAACTAAGCTAAACAAATCGAAGTTTTCCTTAGTATTTTGTTTTTAAAAGTTACAATTAAGAGTTTTTTTTTATTTGATATCAATCTACTTCATTTATTTATTCATCTATTTTTCTTTTAAGCATCTCCCACTTGAAAACTCAGTGCAACGCCTCACTAGAATACAAAACATACAGGATACCGAGAAAAATTAAACCAGTGGAAGATGAAAGAAATTAATAGAGACGAGAGGAGGACAAGAACGTTTAGCATAGAGTCCAGCGGCGTGGCGTGAGGGAAGGCAGGGAGATAATTAACACGTTGAGCACAGAGGAATGCCTGTGACGCCGTGAAGGGAAGAGATACCGAGCAATGCCGAGGAAGAAAGGAGTTAGTCACGAAGGAAGACAGATGGAGGGTTGACCGAGGAGATGATCTTTGACTTCAACACATATAACATTGTAGTGTGCATGGCATTGAGCGTTAAGGCAGCCGCTCACTGGGAGATGGAAAGTTAACCAAGTGATATTAATACAGCAACACCCTCAGCTTTGTTCTGTGCAAGGGAATGACCGGGAGTGGAACCTTGAACCCTCGGAGGAGCAAACTACACCCCGTAAACGCCAGAATATAAGTAAGTGTAAGGCCGTGTGGAAATTTAGGTTGCACTGATTGATAAGAAAAAGAAAGAAAAAGAGGAAGCCGCTGCAATACCAAGGTCACATGATGCTACTAAAAAATATCCAAAACTACTAAAATGTCACGTCAAAATTGTGATAGCAATAACGAAAAAAAAAAAAAAAACTCATGCAGAAA
The DNA here is from genome assembly GCF_017591435.1 of Portunus trituberculatus. NCBI lineage: Eukaryota > Metazoa > Arthropoda > Malacostraca > Decapoda > Portunidae > Portunus > Portunus trituberculatus. The sequence goes on along the minus strand of NC_059279.1, from coordinate 7,964,264 downwards.
CACTACCATTAATATACCCGTTATGAACAAATCCATTAATATACCCGATATGAACAAACCAGACACCATGAACACTTCCCGTCCTGTGCAGAAGTAAGAAAGGTGTGGAAAGTGAGGCTAAAACAGTACTATTACACATCATGACGTTATTTAGTGCAAGGCAACGACCGAGAGCGAAACCTTGAATCTTCAGAGGAACACCCCACACCTCGTAAACGGTGAGCACTTGCCTTCTTGTGGAGGAATGGAAGTGAGATAGGTGATGTGGAAACCGAGGGAAACCATACTGTTACATCTCTTAACGCTGTTCTGCGCAAGGGAGTAACCGAGAGTGAAATCTTGAACTTAGACATCGTAAATACTCGCCATCTTGTGTAGGAGTGGAAGTGAAACAGGTGGTATGGAAACTGAGGGTGAAGGAGTGCTATTATATTAACGTTTCGATTGCTAAAAGGAGCAACTGTGATCGAAACATAATCTCAGCTGTACACTCGGGGTACTTAAGACTCAAACCCAAGAGAGGAAAGAATGATGCCAATAAGTCAATTGGAGTAATGTTGAGTTACCTTTGGAAAAGAAAGGATAAGATAGTAGCTTGAGAGAAGTATATGCTGTTTCCTTATTGTTCTTAGGAATTTTTATTATACTTTTCGTTTATTTATCTATTTGGTCATTCATTCATTCCACTTTCTTTTAATTTATTCATTTACTGACTACATTTTATTCTTATTTTCATTTATCTTATTTATTTGTTTAATTTTATTACTTATTTATTAATTCTTTTTTACTATGAGACCTGTTAGAGTGGTTTCAGAATCCCTGACTTGAGATATAATGACGAGAGGGTGATAATGAAACCCTCACTGAAAGACACTGGTACAGTCAGGAGTAATATTCCCTAGAGAGCCAAATGAAGACTTTCCTGCTCTTGTTCATTATTTTTACAATATTTTTTTCCTAAAATTCGAATTTCCTTCAATATAAATGTTCTAATAACAAAGCAGGGTGACACTAAATTTTCTCATATCATGTATGGCGACATTGCAATTTATTATCATTAGCGTCACAATATTGTGTCTAACCTGGTGTCTTACAGGTTCAATATTAGTCTATTTACTTTTCAATTGATTTTCAAGAGTCTTACCTACATTAGAACGCAAGATAAACTTTAAGAAACTAGTAAGCCTACACGAGGCAGCCTTATATGAAACACCCTTTACTACATCCACTTGGTATCCTTATCCATATATAATCCCCTGAGCTTCCCATTGACTCAACACCGCCCACCCATCACTGCGTCCAATTAATTAATCTCTCACTGAATCTGAGGAAGCGGTGGTAAGCGATAGAGAGCAGATAAAACACCTCTATACCACCTTATACCTACATCCACCTAACACCCCCATCCATACATCGAATCTAACCTCTTGAGCTCCCCATTGACTCAACACCGCCCACGTGATCACAACCTCCATTCAATTCATCTGCCATTGTATCTGAAGAGACAGTGGTAAGCGATAGAGAGCGGATGAAATACGAGTAGTACCCCATCCATACATTTAACTAATTTAAGCCTCTTATTGACTCAACACCGTCCATCTGATCACAGTATCCATTCAATTCACTTCCCACTGTATCTGAGGAAGCGATGGTAAGAGATAGAGAGTGGATAAAATAGTACCCATATCCACACATTGAATCCGTTAAGTATCCTATAAACTCAACACTGCACACCTGATCACAGCGTCCATTCAATTCATCGTCCACTGTATCTAACGAAGCAGTGAGAGCAGATGAGACGCGAACCTCTCACCACGATGGCTAACAGAGAGAAGACAATGCCGATATTCTAGCGTGATACAGCTGACTATTGTAGAAGAAGAGGGTATTGTTTTGTGCAAGAGCGTGAACGGCCACCAGATGTAGAAATTGTCTTAAAAGCATTAGATAACCACAACGTTCTCTTTGTTCCGTTCAGAAATAAGAGAAAGGTCAGCAGCTAAGTATTATGTAGCTGATGTGCAAAATGTTGGAGTTCCTGGGTGCGTCTGTCTAATGTTGGTACGCGGTGTTAAGTCAACAAGATTATGTGTGAATAGTTCAGCTTCTGTGCGATTCCCTAGATAATGAAAAGGCTGCTAAGTGAAAGAATGACCTACGAGGGTGCCTGCTGAGGTTCTGTAGGGTTTGGTGAGTTCTGTGGTGTCTGGTGAAGTTTCATAGGGGGTTTCGTGAAATTCTGTGGAGTCTGGTGAAGTTCTGTGGGGATCTGTGATGTTCGTTTTTGGTGAAGTTTTGTGGGGTTTTGGTGATGTTCTGTTGTGCTTGGTGAAGTTATGTGGGGTTTGGTGAAGTTTGATAGGGTTTCGTGACCTTCTGCTGGGTTTGGTGAGATTCTGTGAGATTTGGAGAGGTTCTATGGAGTTTAGTGAGGTTCTGTGAGGTTTAAAGAGGTTTTGTGGGGTTTGGTGAGGTTATGTGCGGGTTGGTGAGGTTCTGTGGTGTTTGGAGAGGTTCTATAGAGTTCAGTGGGTTTCTGTGAGGTTTGAAGAGGTTTTGTGGGGTTTGATGAGGTTACGTGCAGGCTGGTGAAGTTCTGTGGGGTTTGATGAGGTTCTGTTGGTTCAGGTGACGTTCTTTGGGGATTTGGTTATATTTTGTAGGGTTTGGTGAGGTTCTGTGGGGTTTAGTGAGGTTCTGTAGGGTTTGGTCAGTTCAGCTTCTGTGGTACGAAGTGAAAAAAATTATCCAGGGGAACGTTCAGTGGTGTATATGATCCTATGTTAACCAGAAGCAATGGGAGGAAAGAGATAGCAAACAATAATAAGCACTGAGATCATAGTTGCTATATCACAAACCCCAAATTCCGGTATGGATTTAGATTTTATTTCTTAGTGATACTTTGCTGTAGTTCTGTGACTGAGGAAATTTTTAACGTCTTTCTCATGGAACACGTTGATTTCTTGTAATTCTAATCAGCATTTGTACTTCATATGCAACGCTGGTCCTGTGAGCGGCAAATCGTAGCAAAAAAATAAATAAATGAATAAAAAGAAAAAAATAAATAAATAACTAGAATAAATAAATGAATAAATGAATAAAAAATAAAATATAATAATAATAATAATAATAATAATAATAATAATAATAATAATAATAATAATAATAATAATAATAATAATAATAATAATAATAATAATAATAATAATAATAATAATAATAATAATAATAATAATAATAATAATAATAATAATAATAATAATAATAATAATAATAATGAAATAAAATAGAATAAAATAAATAAATGAATAAACGAAAAATAAATGCGAATGAAATAATGAAAAAAATCAAAATCAAACACAAAAACTGAATCAAATAAAGTAGAGAATTGAGCAACAGACAATTTTGGAACAAATTGAGAAAGAAAACGAAAAAGGAAACGTAACTAGAAAAGTTCAGACTTTACCTTGCCTGGCCTCGGTGACTGGATCCTTCCCTTGCTGGAGGCGCCACACTTCAGTAGACACACAGACGAGGCATCTGAACAAATACACCACGTCAGACTTCACATAAACTTACCCAACAATTGTAAAACTATAAAGATAAAGACCAGTTATCTATACATAGTTGAAATGAAGGTGGTGCTTGAAGTACTTACATAGTATAAGAACTAAACCTGAATTAAAATAGCATCTGAAGAAATACACCACGTCAAACCGTGTAAACTTGCCTAGCAATTCCCCAGGTAAGAGAATAGAGAACAATCATTCAAACTCAATTATTTATATTTCATTTTTTCTATGCAAGAGGGGAAGCAGGCTAAGGGCAACAAAAGATTAAAAAAAGGCCCACTTCAGTGCCAGTTCTCTTAAAGATAAAAAAAGAATTAGACAGAAGTCTGGAACAAATGTCTTGAAACCTCCCTCTTAAAAGAATTAAAGTCGTAGGAAGGTGGAAATACAGAAGCAGGCAGGGAGTTCCAGTTTAGCAGAGAAAGGTAAGAATGATTGAGAGTACTGGTTAACTTTTGCATTAGACAGTTGGACAGATGAGAGGTAGAAGAAAGCCTTGTGCAGCGAGGCAGCAGGAGGAGAGGAGGTATGCAGATAGCAAGATTAGAATTATATACTAGGCGGTCTTTGCCGGACTTTTAAAAGCATACTAGGAGTAAATCTGTCTTAAAATATAATCTGGAGATATACACAACACTAAAGATCATAGAAACATAACTAAAAAATGTTTCAACTAAGAGAATGAAGATCCGTTATTTATGTACAATAATAACTATAGGACAGTGCTTGCCGGACCAGTATATTTTGTCTTGAAATGTTAAATGCCAGAGTGTAATAATTATTTAGTCTTGTGGGAATTCCTGTAGTTTACCTTATGACTAGTGTTGTGAGTGCAGGAGGAGGAGGAGGAGGAGGAGGAGGAGGAGGAGGAGGAGGAGGAGGAGGAGGAGGAGGAGAAGGAGGATGAGGAGGAGGAGGAGGAGGAGGAGGAGGAGAAGGAGGGAGGCAACGTGTGAATGTTGAGGTGGCGACGGTTTGTTGGTAGCAGTGTGTGGAGTAGGAGAGGAGCAGGAAACTTTAAATTTAATAGGATTTTCGTGGAAGAAATAGAGAGCCTCACTAACACCGTGTATAAGTTCTACCAAATAAGGCAAAAAAAAAAAAAAAAGTAAAAGAGACATTGGCAACATAACAAAGGTCAGGGAGTGCCGATGTAAAGGCAATAATACTCCCGACAACAACCTGAACCTGAGATGTAGATTGTATTGTTTGGTAGTGAAAATTAAGCTCATTCAGTCTATATTCAACGAGAGAAATTAAACAGAAAAAAATAAACATGTCATGAAATACTGACATGATTCAATTAGTGTATCAAGTCAATGTCTTTCAATTTGGACAAACTTTATTTTTTACTCCACTCTATTAGGACTGTCATCTTTAGTAAACCTTTATTTTCTTATTTTGTTGCATTAGACTAGACTCCATCTTAAATGAAAAAAATAAATAAGTAAACAACAATCAATCAATCCATCAACAAGTCGTCAGTCAGTTAATCAGCATAATAACAAACACCACCACGTACACAGACAGCGGACTCGTGGGCACCAATAACATCCGCCATCTTATCAGCTAACCCACACAAGGCACACGTCGACACACACCACCGAACAACCAACACATCCACAAATTTGTCTGTCTGTGTGTCTGGTGCTACAGGCTGGCGGCACAAACTAAGAAAAACACACACAAAAAGCCAAATACACAGTTCTGCCCCGCACTTAAGAGCGAGACCAATTACATAACGAAGTAGGTACAAGTATGTTTACACTGCTAAGAGTCTTAAGTCGCGTCCATGTACTCAAGAGTTGTGTGTCAAAGTAAACACTCCTTGAATAGACAGCTGATTGAGGGAGAATGGCAGAATTTTATTATTTATTTCACACTAAACGTCAACATAAGCACTCCATGGTACTAGACAGCTGTGGGATTTTGTTATCTATCTCTCACTTGTTAAAATATACACTTCATAGTACTCTTATGATAGACAGCTAATTGAAGGAGAATGGCAGGATCTTATTATTTACCTCTCATAGACGTTAGAATTTCAGACTTTTCCAGTTAAAGAAGCAAGAGTGTGGTGCTTGAGAAGTGGTAAAAAAAAATGAAGGGATTAATTTCAAAGGCAATACTAAATTTTACTCCTCGCAATCCAGCAACAACCTCGACTGTTTACCACACATTTTTTCCTTTTTTATAAGTGGTCGTTTATTTATTTATTTATTGGCAATGACAGCACTTTACGTTACTTCACTGGCAATACCTCAAGCAATTCCTCAGAGCAGATGCAAAACTACAGCCACTAAAGACTTGAACTACTCGATCACTCAATGCCCTCTCCGTGGTGTCTTCGCTCAACTTGGCCATGTGCTGAGAGTGCAGGGGATGGAGAGACTGCTGATTAGGAAGAGTGGAGGGAGTGACGAGAGAAAGATAGTTGAGTTTATGGACACTGTTAAAGCGAGTGGCAGGTGAAAGGGGAGCTGGCTGGGTTAGATTGGCAGATGATAGAGGGTGGCTATCCTTGGTTTTGAACGTCACCTCACTGACAAACCGGTAAAAAGTAAAGGTAAAGGTTTCTAATAAATCTTCTTAACCCGTAGAAGGTAAAAGGTCGATTTGAAATTCATGGAATACTCCCATTTCATCAACCTCGAGAAGCCACGGCAGTTAGTTAAGTGTAATGAGCTGCTGGCTGTTTGCTTTTAATCTCATCTAATATCACCAATAAGGATTTTATATTGAGAACTTTGGAAACTTCAAGAATCGCTCGTTTTTTCCCTTAGTAATCGAACTAGTGTAAAATTTGCGTCAGTTAAGCAGTTCTACGTTTTTGAAATTACCAGCAACTTGTATTCGTAATCTTGTTTAAAACCCCTGGGCACTTCTTAACCGTAACCGAGCTTGTTTAGAATCGCCAGCCACTTGTACCCGTAACCGAACTGGTGTAAGATGGCTGGCCACTTGGTAACCGTAATCGAGCTTGTCTTGTTATCATCACTAACACTCCTTTCCCTTCCTCCGCTGCTCGTCACAGGCCTCCTCATTCATTGGCTCCTCTCTCATTTCCTCTTCCGTTTTTTATCGTATCATTACGCTTCTCCTCCTCCTCCGTTCCTCCTCCTCTTCCTGCAGCTGCTTCTTATCCTCTTTTCCTCCTCCTCCTCCTCCTTCTTCTCCTTTTCCTCCTCCTCCTCCCCCTCCTCCTCCTCCTCCTCCTCCTCCTCCTCCTCCTCCTCCTCCTCCTCCTCTTCTCTTTCTCCACCTTCTCCTACTCGAATTATCACCCACAAGTGGCACTATCAGCCAAACATGTCCGACAAACTACTAACAAGACCACCATTTGTTCCAGCGACTCGAATTACGTCTTCCTCCTCCTCCTCCTCCTACTCCTCCTCCTCTTCCTCCTCCTCCTCCTCCTCCTCCTCTTCTTCTTCCCCCTTCCTACTCCTCTTCCCCCTCCACTTACTTCTCCTTATTCCGTCCCTCTCCTTTCCTGATTTATCTCCTCCCCAAAACATCTCGGTCTTTTTCGTCTTCGGCTCAACTTAACTATTCTGCTTTTCGTGGAATTTGAATCAGTTTTCTTCTTCACACTGAGAGGAATTTACTTGTTGGTTCTTTTCTCTTCCTCCTCCCTCTTCTCCTCTTTCCCTTTTGACACCCAACACCTTTTAACCTTCCGCCATCGGTTTCCTCACACTTTTTTTTCCCTCCTTCAGTGATATACGAGAGAGATGAGGTTAGAGAAGGGGTTATAGCAGGAGTTAACCCTTTCACTACGATATGGAACAATTAACAGCACCAGAAGTAATGCATGAAATCTTCATAAGCATCGATAAAAAAAAAGGGGGATTAGAAAGAATAGAAGTTGCAATTTCTACCAAGTTTAAACATTGAGGTGGCCGTAGAAACAAGTAAAGATGTCTCAGAGTGATTAGTAATAAAGGAATGATATATCAAATAGCAATCAAAGGGTCAAAGGGTTAATTAACCCTTTGACAACAAAATAAAGAATGGGAAAATATTTTATCAGAAAGTTCAATTCTGTATGAAGACTTTATTTATGTTATGGCCTACAGCGCCTATAGGCATACTTGAAGAGTATATGTGGGAAGCGCTGTTAAGCTTCCGCCCATTAGTGGTGCAGGCAATCTTATTTATAGTGGTACCCATATTAGGGCCCATATCACCACCCAAGCGCATCTTTGGTGTAACCACCTAGAGAACCTGGGTATCATGGTGACATGTAGGTAACTTTAAACCACTCTACAAATGGCATACCTTCTAAGCGGTATATATCTGGACCGTGGTCGAACCTACACGTGGACGTCTGCCCGATCCCAAGCTCACCGCCTTATCCACTACACCACAGCCTCCTTAATCCCTTTCATCGACAGTGAGGGGCAGTGCAAGCTTCTCTATAGTACTTGTTACGGTCATTATATTCAAGACAGTTGTTTGAAAAGTTACAGCAAAGGTGATCTTATTGTTGATGGAGATTATACAGAATCATAACAAGCAGCAACAGATCTTTTGTTCCTTTCACACTCTTTACCTATAGTAATCTACATAAACTAAGTGTAGAAACAGGAGGCCACAGCGGAAATCCCCTCTCCAGCCACCCACCCATCCATTATAACAAAGATTTACAAAGAACAACACAGATGAACAGACACTCACACCTTCTTTGGATGTTCAGTTATAGCACTTCAAACACTTTACAATACTGACCTTCCACACATAACATTTCAGGTCAACTTAACTAGTGACAATACCTGACGAACAAAGACTTTACGGGCAAAACATTCCACAGTAACTAGTGATAGAAGACACAAAAGAGCATAGTGGAAGGTTCCTCTCTACTCATCCATGAATACAGACTCGTGAAGTAATAAACAGTGTAGTTGGTGGAGTAGATTGATTGGTGGAGTAGTGGTAGTGCAGTGAGGCGTGGCGTTGGCGTGGCGTTGGCATGGTAATAAAGTAGGGAGTAGTATTGAAGTAGCGGACAGTGTGGTTGAAGTGGGGTGGCAATGTGGCGGGTGGCGTGGCGGCGGCGGCAGGAAGGGGTTGTGGCGGCGGGACTCGGTGATAAACATAAGGGTCGGCAGCTTCCCCTACGCTGAGACACCCAAACAAATCAACGTTGTTCCATCATGTTAATCGCTCACTTCCTGCGGTCGCTGTGAGGGAGACGGACACTCAGCTGCAACACGAGGGGCTCACCATGTCCTGCTGTTGCCCACACTTCCCTCACACAAGATGCACACTAACCTAAGCTGTTCATAATTTCAACTCCTTCTCTGCAATAATTCATAGCACTAAAAGCAACGCATAGATTTTTTTCATAAGCATTTGTAATAAAGGAGATAAATAAAATAGATCTTGCAATTTTGAACCAGTATAGTGTTTGGAGGTGCGTGTAAAACAAGAAAAGATATTAACCCCTTCACTGCAACAATTAACAGTACTAAAAACTACGCATAGAATTTTTGTTTTTACAAACATTTACAATAAAAGAGATTGAAATAATAGATCTTGCAATTTCTAGCCAGTACAATGTTTGGAGGTGGGTATAGGACAAGAAAAGATGGTTGAAGGGGGGGTGGGGTTAGTGATTAAAGAAACTTACCAAAATACCAGGAAAATAGTTGAGGGGTTGTTCATATGTAATCCCTTTTTTCCTTGTACAAATCGTTCTTGTTTCCGCTGCTATAAAATCTTTCATCGTTCCATTAAAACAGAAATTTTTTCTCTTATATATCTCTCTTTGAAACTTACATTACTATCTCCCATACATACTTTCTGGCATTTCTGTAATGTTTCTCGTTTTAAAATTCATAGTTTGGCGTATGATTTATGGCGCTCGTATTTAAAAAAACAACAACATGGGAAACAAGTACAATTATTTTTTTTTTTTTTACATTCCTGTATCATTCATTCTCATGTAAGCTTTGTGGTAAATCTGTGATCTTCTTTGTCTGAATGTCTAAGCCTTTGTCGGTAACTTATATCACCAGGAGAATCTATGTATAGTTCTCCCTTCTATACTCATATTACTCAAACACATGCAAAGGCTCTGGCATATATGTGATGTTCTTTGTTTCAATATCTATAGTTTTGTGTGGTCTATGGCTCTCATATTTCAGAAACCAAGAAAAACGTAAGAACAATTCTCTCCTATACTCATTCCTCACTTCTTACGTCTCACTCACTTATGGCATTCTCTGAGTCATTTTAATATATCCATGGTTTTATCTGTGGTTTGTGGCACTCATTCTTTTATTTAAGAGGGGAAACTGGAACAACACAAACGACTGAACAAAAAGGCCCACGAGACACTACCAGAGAAAATGCAATGATGAGTGTAGTCCCCAAATTCTCCCCAAAGCACGCCGATGGACAGTGCTGATCTCCTAGTGCCACCAGTCACATGTAGATAGCGGGAATGTCTCTTTGATGCTTAAACTCTGAGCCATTTGTGTCCCGGCATGGAGCAGGGGATGAGACAAGCAATTAGAGGCACGAGTTCATTACACCACAGCGGCAACAGTGGTGGTGAGCAGGTGGCAGTGGTAACAAAGGCCTCTGTCACCGGTCATTCACTGTGTGGTACATTCAGAGTTTCAAGTCGATGAACACACCACATCTGCTTCATTGTGTTGATTGCTTTCCCTCAACACTCTTGCTCAGTGCCAGGTGGTTTTGAATCAACACATAATCAACTTCGTATTTCTGGAAGCTGATTGAATGTTTCTGAGGCAAAGAGGCAGCTGATTGAATCTCTATTCTCTTGTTTTCGTTCATGTGACAACACCAACTCCAGGAGATGGCTTTGAATCAACACATAATCAACTTCGTATTTCTATGAAGCTGATTGAATCTTTGCTGTTTCATCCAGTGTCGTTCACGTGACAACGCCAACACCCGGTTAGTGACACAGCAAGGCTCTGAATCAAAATTGCATTTATTTAACGTTTCTGAGGTAAAAGGGCAGCTGATTGAATCATTACTTTTATTTTCTTTTACGTGACAACACCACCTCCTGATCACGATAACTATATGGCTTTGAATCAGCAAGTTGTTTACTCAGCTATATAATTTACTTGTCGTTTCTGCAACAAAGGGACAGATGAATTAATCTTTACTCCCTTATTCATCTTCGCCCGCTCAGGTGACGATCCCAGCACCTGACATTGACGGGGCAAGATAACTACACAGCTTTGCATCAGCACGTTATTTACTCAGCTCCGTACTTAACTTGCCGTTTCGGGGACAAAGGAGCATCTTATTGAATCTTTCCTCTCAGTGACAAGGCCGCGAGATAACTAGATGGCTTTGAATCAACATTTTACTTAGCGCTTCCGGAGCCACGAGGCAGTTGACTGACTGACTACACAGGCGCCGCCAAGAACGAGGCCACGCGGCGGGCAAAAGGGCAAAAGAGCAACATTACAATGAGAGACGAAGGCGGAAAGACGTTGGGAGGCGGGAGGCGCGGAGGCGGCGGTCGGTTCATCCCTGACTCAGTGGCAGGTGACGAAACGATCAGCCACAGCAGGAAACCACCCCCGAGGCTGAAGATAACGAGGTTTACACAGGTTCACACGACCAGCAAACATTTCCCCGTTCCGTTGTAGGAAGCGGCGACGAAGAGGGGGGAGGGACGAAGGGACGCAACTACTACTTTCCTTCTCCTCCCACTCCCGGAAGTGACGTCACGCTGGTCTATGGAGGCAAACTGATGTAAAGAGGGATAATTCTGTAGGAAGGAAGGGATATGAGCTCTTAAGAAGGACGAGTTTAAGGGTTAGAGAGAGAGAGAGAGAGAGAGAGAGAGAGAGAGAGAGAGAGAGAGAGAGAGAGAGAGAGAGAGAGAGAGAGAGAGAGAGAGAGAGAGAGAGAGAGAGAGAGAATATGTTTTCTTAATGTTATGTGTGTGTGTGTGTGTGTGTGTGTGTGTGTGTGTGTGTGTGTGTGTGTGTGATGTGAGAGCCACTGTCCTTGTGTGAACTCCCCCGATCATGAAAGTTGATGTCCTTTACCCTTCCCTCCTTCCCTCCATCCCTCCACATCTCCTTCCCTATCTCCCTTTCTTGCATCTCCTCCTTCCTGACTCACGCCCTTTCATCCCTTTCACCCCAGGGCCTTCAATGGGCGTGATGTGGCCGATTACTGGTGACCCATTTGACGGGCGTGAGTGTGGTGGTGGTGGTGGTAGTGTAGATGGTGGTGGCAAGGTGGGAGGTAAGGAAGTGTTACATTATCTGGACCAGCTGAGGTTTATTGAAGAGACAAAAGAGATGCCTCATTTGATAGGTAAACCTCTCTCTCTCTCTCTCTCTCTCTCTCTCTCTCTCTCTCTCTCTCTCTCTCTCTCTCTCTCTCTCTCTCTCTCTCTCTCTCTCTCTCTCTCTTATTTATATTCGACTGAAGGTTTTTCTTTGTTTTATTTACATTCGTCTGAGCGCTTGACTTTCTATATTTATCTATAATTATATGCTGCAAGACATCAAAGAGACGGAGGAGGAGGAAGAGGAGGAGGAGGAGGAGGAGGAGGAGGAGGAGGAGGAGGAGGAGGAGGAGGAGGAGGAGGAGGAGGAGGTGGTGGTGGTGGTGGTGGAGGAGGAGAGACGGTAGCATCTTAGAAGGAGATATAGAAGGAAAATAAGGAGATCAGACGACGCAGAGGAAAAGAAGAAAAAAAAAGGAGTGCTAGAAGGCAAAGACTCGAAAGGTAAAGGCGCGAAGGGGGTAAAGGGTGTAGGGTGTAGGGTGAAGGGCGTAGGGTGTAAGGCGTAGGGTGTAGCGTTTAGGGTGTGTGGGGATGGTGGTGCGGGGGTGAGGTTGAGGTTGTAAAACTGCGACGCGGCGATAGCAACATGACAGTTAGTGCCTCTGAGAGTACCAATTTTCCTGCCTAGCATTCCTCGGAGCGATATCAAGTCCGCTATAAGTCACGCAGCCCAACACAAACTTCCCCTGCCCGGCACGACAACGCTGCGCTGCTTACAAACGATTATGGCGGTCATGTGCTACAATTACGAGGCGAGGGGAAGCTGACCAAGCGAACTGTTGTTTTCATTAGAGCTTTGCCGGATCCTTCAGCTGCCCCAATGACGTACAGCTGCCACGGGGATTCTGACAGCTGCACGAGGTTTTCATTTTTACTCGGTTTGCCTCGATTTACTCAGCTGGGTGTGATGGTGGTGGTGGTAGAGATGGTGGTGGTGTACAGCTTCGCGCCGCATGACCTATAGCTTGTCTCTCAGCGTGACTTCTTGGTTTCGTTTACTGGTCCTGGTGACGTCGAGGTGTTCCCCAAGGAGCGGCTGCGTTGATAGCGTTACCAGTGATTTCCTGTGATTTGAACGCCTCGTGTTTTCTCTACACGCTTAAAAGCAACACAAGATATCAGTTCATTAAAGCAAACAAGCCTTTAAACTGTTTTCCTATTTCCTTCCCTTGTTGTATCCCGGCTTGCGATGCCATGTGTTTTTGTGCGAGCTTTTTTCCTGATGTGAGCTGATAACGACGGGAGTAGCTACATGCAGTCTGTTGTTATGCTTGTCTGCGCTTGCGTGTCTCGGTGTTTGTGTAACCTAACGTGCTTGCTGAGAAAACTGGCCGTCTCCAATGTACTGTTTCAAGCCGCACACGCCGTCTTTGTTTACCGCCTTCCCTCCTACATCATCCCAAACAATACTGTCTTTCATGTTATCTTTATTCACTGTCTCCCTGAGTTATAGCCGCTTCCTCCTCTTCCTCCTCCTCCTCTTCCTCCACCTCCTCTTCCTCCTCCTCCTCCTCCTCCTCCTTCACCACCACCACCTCCTCCTCCTCCTCCTCCTCCTCCTCCTCCTCCTCCTCCTCCTCCTTCTACCATTACTATTACTACTACTACGCCTCCCACTACCACTACCACTACTGCGGTTTATGGTACTTGTTGACACCCACACAATATTTTGCACCTCAGAGAAGGATCACACAATATCCTCTTAATATCCTCTTAACACCACTACCCCTGCCTCCCACCGCAGCCATCAGCACCCTCCGTCATCCCGTCACCACCATTCTCACCATCCATCATCCCACGGGCGGGTCCTCCTCCCCTACCTCATCCACCACAAACAATAAACATACTCCGGCTCAGCATCGCAGCCTGGCACGCTCCCGAACATGATATTCAGTGTAAGTTTCGCGCCAGGGACGAGGAGGCACAACACGACTCGGCAGACAAGGAGCGGCACATCCTTTCTAACAGGAACACATAAGGGTCAGTGTACCTCGCGTCCCATGGCGTGAGTATGCGTCTGCGTGCGGCGGAACAATGCTGGTCTCATTATGTAGATACGGAGAAGATGTGAGCAAAGAGACAGCCAACTGAATAACCAGTGAGTTCTCATTTTTTAGCCTTCCGACATGTTTTACGATTTACATAGACAGCGCTGCGCCAGTACTACTACATCACCGCGGGTTGGAGATCATGCTAACATAACGAAGTGGACACCAATGCATCTGTGAGAAAAAACGTGGACAAATATACAAGCAATAAGAGAAACTGGAGCACGTCCTATGCAGTAAATGTTGCTGTAGATCATACTTACATAACTAAGTGGGCATTAATGCATCTGTGAAGGCAAAAAACGAATACAAATATACGAGTAATGAGCGTCATCTGAGTAACTCGCGGCAATAGATGTGGCTGACTTTGAAAACACCGCGAAGATCTGTGCACCATGAACCTCGACTCCAGGACACTGATGCAGCTATGAGAGAGCAAGTACTAAGAGTAAAAACAATAAAAAAAAAAAGAACACAAATATACTAGTAATGAGAGTAACCAGTCATTCTATTCCAATAAATGTGGTTGACTGAAAACACCACTACAGTATCTTCGTGCATTATGAACCCTTGAACACAAAATAGAAAAAAAGGAAAGAAAAGAAAAAAAGAAGAGCTTAGATATACGAGTAATTAAGAGTAACCAGAGTAACATCATCGCGATAAATAAAGTTCAAAGCACTACTAAAAATCTTAATGTTTATCACGAACTTCCCTGGTGAATGAGATACATGAATATCTAAGCCCGTATTCTGAAACTGCTCTCTCAGAAATGACTAAAATATGTTTCTCTTGTTAATAGAAAAATTTTGATAATCTGTCACTAAAACCATAAAAAATACCCTAGTAAAAAAACTTCACCATGATCATTTTGAAAGGCCACAAATATACATAACCCTGTTCTAATGAGCATTTCTTCTGTTAATAATGAATAAATCTCGTTAACCTTTCACTAGAACCGTTAAAACACCTTTGGAAAACAATGTAACTTCACCTAGAGCATATTGAAAGTAGTGTGGGTGTGGTGCATAAGTGTTTCAGAGTATGGTCCTTTGAGTGACGCCTCTGGCAAGGCTTGATAAGAACCTGAACGGCAAACGCAGCCTCTGGAACGCCTGATAAGAGCCGAGCGTGAGTTGAGAGGAATCTAGAGCAGGTGGCGAGCGGCGCATCATGGGAGGAAGGAAAGAAAGGAGAGGAAATGTCATGGGAGAGAAGGGAGATAAGGGATTGTGGAGGGAAATAGCCGATGGGTGAGGGAAAGATAAGGGGAGATGAAGATGATGGGTGACGCAAGGGATTTCACGATATGCCTTATGAAAATGTTTATCTGTGAGGAGAGGAAGGCCAGCCAGTGAGGCAATCAGTTAAAATGTGAAGTCGCCTGTGATCGTTACGAAAACCTTCCTTTTTCTTTTTTGTTGTGGGCGATGTTTTGTTGAAATTTCAAACTTCTTTTAATATTACATAATACACAAGGGAAAAGAGGTAAAATTATGTTAATTTCGTATTTGCAAAGCTAAATAACTACTTAACACGTAAAGTTATGAGTGATAATGTACAGCAGTGAAAGGTTGAGTCTTAAGAGCAATAGTGAGAAATAGCTGAGGAAGAAAAGACAAAAGATTCGATTAGTTAAATATAAAGTCTTTCCTTCATTTCTAGCCTACATCACTAAAATCACTGAAGACACTGAAAGGCTGCAGCTCATCATGTACACCAGTAACACAGCTGAGTCTTGAGAATATTCCTAATGACACCAAAACTCACCAAACGAGGAAGGAAAGACTAAAGATGAGCCGAATTAAATATCAGGTCGTATTTTTGGGGACCACATAACTAAAGGATATACTAAAACGTTATTGGTATCTCGGTGAAAAGGTTGAGAGTCTTGAGAATAAAACTAATGGCACTAATGTTAATCCATGAGGAAGGAAAACACAAGAGATGATCCGTTACGTTTAGGGTCTAGAGAAGAAGATAAACTATGCATCTGGATATCTACAACCAATATAAGAGTCCCACAAACATAACGAGAACCAATATTCACTAACAAGGAAAGACAAAAGATGAACCAAATGAAAAAGTCTCACTCCTCCGTCACGTTAAGAGTCTCAAGGAGGAGGTAGAAGAAGACAAACTATGCACTCTAATAACCACGACTAATATAAGATTACCACAAAACAAGACGAGAACGGGGAACGAGTCCTTTTTTGCGAGTGGTCTTCCTTCCTCGCGCCGTAAATAAGAACCTTGTGTCGAGGGGCGCCACGTCCGCTGCGCTACTCTGCTGCCGTGGACGAGGCGAAGGGAAGGAACCACATCTCACTGACACTCTCATCTCCCTCCTCTCAGTTAGCTCAGCCTTTCACTATATACACGTTACTACAGCAAGCTCTTACGCAGAATGAGCCATAAATTTCAATTTTTCTCTTTTATACTATGTTTTGATTTTTTTCTTAGTGTTTATAATGGTAACCAGCTAATTCCATACAGTAAATGTTCACTATTTTTCACTCGTTACTAAAGGCAATTACACACTGAAAATTACTTATAAACTCCACTTTTGTGTATGTACTGCACTTTATTCTCTGTGTTAAGTACTGTAATGATGGCAACCAGTCTGTTGGGGATATTTGTTATTGTTATTACTATTTCTTTATTGTTATCATTGTATTTGATTTTTCCTCTCTGCATGGTCTGGGCGAGCTGAGGTCAGGCAAATATGGATGTTAGGTAGGTTTATTTAATATATATGTAGAGAGGGGCATGTAAATAAGAGAGACTGTACATATTTTCTTATTTGTCTATGTAGTATTATCATTACTTTAATTATCGCCTTTCTTTTATAACAATGGTAATCATAATAACAGCAATAACTAGTTCTAACAAGCCAATTCAGGATAGTTAACATTACTTATCCTATGATACAAGTTACTACAAACAGGCACACGAGTACAGACTCTTAGCAAACAAGATTATTCATGCATTCCACTTTTTTCTTTATTTTCTTACTGTATTTGGTTTTGTAATGAAATCAAGCAATCAAATCAGTGGTTAGTTTGCATATATGTTTCTTTTCTTCTTTCTCCAATTTTATGTGGTGGTTAGTTTCTCTCTCTCTCTCTCTCTCTCTCTCTCTCTCTCTCTCTCTCTCTCTCTCTCTCTCTCTCTCTCTCTCTCTCTCTCTCTCTCTCTCTCTCTCTATATATATATATATATATATATATATATATATATATATATATATATATATATATATATATATATATATATATATATATATATATATATATATATATATATATATATATATATATATATATATATATATATATATATATATATATATATATATATATATATATATATATATATATATATATATATATATATATATATATATATATACATCTTCTATCTATTTATCTATCTTTCTATCTATCTATCTAGTTTCTCCACGCTATGGAATGCTACTGCAGCTACATAAGATTCTCCCTCCAGTGAGTATGCACGTGTATCCGTTCGTAATATATTCCACCTTCTCCACGCCCGTCTGCCTCTCTCTGTCTCTCTCTGACATGCTGCACTGTCTTGGCAGGAGCAGCAGCGAGGGCCAGACTCAAATGACGAGCCTCCACAGCAGCGGCGTGGCCAACCACTTCAGCAAGTCCTGCCCTAAGAAGACAGTGGCGTCCTCTCGTCGGCTGCTCAGGACCCCGAAGTGCGCCCGCTGCCGGAACCATGGAGTCGTCTCCTGCCTGAAGGGCCACAAGAAGCTCTGTCGGTGGCGTGACTGCCGCTGTGCTAACTGCCTGCTGGTGGTGGAGCGGCAGAGAGTGATGGCGGCGCAGGTGGCTCTTAGAAGGTGCGTTGTGGTGTGGTTGTGGTGTTAGTGTGGTACTAGTGTCAAATTAACCCTTTCACAGTTATTTGTCGCATCTTTCCTTATTCACTAACCAATGTGGAACCGATTTTTATTGTTCAGCAGCACTTTCAAATTGCATGATATATTCTGTTTAACTCTTTCTTTTCATAAATGCTTATAAAGATTCCGTGTATTCCCTTTCGTGGCGGGAATTGTTGTACATCGCAGTGAAAGGGTTATATTGTCAGGTTATTCAGAGGAGTTTGAGTTATTGTGGCGCAGGGAGGCACTATTATGGCGCTTGAATGAGTGTCGCAGGCGAGTCAGAGATAATTAAGTTATGGCGAGGCAACAAATATGATGCATGGTTCAATTAAGATGTCAATTGAGTCAGAGGAAATTGAGCTATGGCGCAAGAAGGAAGGTGTCTACAGTAAATGAGTCAAGTTCTCTGGTAAGTCAGTAACTGATTTATGGCGGCGCAACAAAGAAACAACGTGGTGCACAAATCCAAATGCATACCTGTCAAGTCTTACGTCTATTGCGTAAGTCTTAAGTAATTTTTATGATTTTCAAGTTTTACGGCGTAAGTTGAAAATCTTATGTTTTTCTCCGTATGCAACTTGCTCTTTTTGATGCGTTTATTTTAAACAATTTGAGATAAATTCCCCTATTCAAGTGTTTTATATATATATATATATATATATATATATATATATATATATATATATATATATATATATATATATATATATATATATATATATATATATATATATATATATATATATATATATATATATATATATATATATATATATATATATATATATATGACACCTCTCCCATCACATCAGGATGTGCTTCCTTCAGTTCCTTGGCAGTGATGAAGGGTCTTTTTTTCCTTTCACGCTCCAGCAGCTTGTCAGTCCCTGGATGTCTATTCCTTTTCTTATGGCTTAATTACCGTTTTATACACAAACTTATGGTCTCTAAAGCAAAATCTTACGCCAAGACACCATAGTAGCGAGACAGGTATGCAGATGAGTCTGCAGGTGAGTCAGAGGTCAGTGAGTCATGGCGGCAGACAACTGGGTTATGGCGCCGCAGTAATACTTGAATTTAAACGCCAGGTGAGTCAAAGTATGAGTCACAGCGGTGGCACAACATTGGTCACACATGGCTCCGTTCAGTTTATGACACCACGTGAGTCAATGATATTAGAATAACGACCCACCACCGCCCCATATATCCACAAGACCACCAGATGCTGTCCTTTAGAAGCGAACATACACACACGTACACACTCACACCTTTCAAAATAAATGGTACGTTATAACACCGCATTACTAAGCATCCAACAAACACACGTGACAAAACAAACACTAACAAGCCCAACGAGAAGAGAGTGACAAGAGTGTCTCAGTGTCTCATTAGAGCTAAACAAAACACGCTGGCCAGTCAGAAGTGAGTCGATCAGTGTTCATTGCAAGTTGTTTATTAGTGAAGGGGCCGCGTCGAGCCGTCACCTGCCGTATAGAGGGCGCTGGGTGCGGGACGTCGGGCGGTGCTTCCACAAAGGCAACGATCAGACTTGCCTGCCGCGCCACCAGCTGCTGCCACGAGGGGATGTTTACTCGCTCTAGTCGCCTGGGGCTTCACCGAGGGAGTCTTGCTTCTTCCCCCCTCTCGCTTCCTACCTCGTGTCCTCTCTCTCTCTTTCCCCTCACTCCAGTTTTTCCTTGCTTGCTGCTTGATTCATGTGCCTCTTTTTTGCTTACACTGCTCCAGTTTTGATTCTAGTTCTTGTTTCCTCTTCGTTTCGTTTATATTTTGCTTGGGTTTCTTAATTTTTAAATCTGTTATGCAATTCATTCATCTGTTTCGTGATTAACTTTCGTTTTCTCTTTTATTTCTTTCCTACATTCCATCACATTTCATCAGAACTTTCTTTGCATAAACTTATATTCTTAAAGTTGAGCTCATTCTAGTCCTCCTCCTTCCTTCCCGTCCTCCTCCTCCTCCTAGCTCTACTCCGCCTCTTCCTTCCGACGCGTCTCTCACATTTCTGCTGCTTCTTCTCTTCTTCCTCATCTCGTCCCCGCCTCACCCTAATCCAACCCTCGCCTCCTCGCTTCCTCTTCCTTCATGCATGAGTAAAGTAATCCCAGTGGTGAGCGGCTGAGACTGATCGTGTTACTCGGCCGCTTCTCAACTTTTTGCCCCCTCCGGTCCGGCCCTCGTCAGCTGTAATACTTCACAGTTTGTTGTGAAACACTTAGCCGGGAACGGTAACCCCGCCCCCGCTCTCACCTCCGGCCTCCACCCTCCGTGTTTACCATCTCATGTTCGCTATGTCGCTCATTTAGCACTTTCTCCTCAAGTGTTATGGCCCAGAATGTAGATAACTCAGTGCAGAGTGTGAGTGTGGCTTTGGAATGGCTACTGCGGTGTGTGTGTGTGTGTGTGTGTGTGTGTGTGTGTGTGTGTGTGTGTGTGTGTGTGTGTGTGGGCATTAGAGGCACGGGATAAGCTCCGGTATGTCAGTCTGAACGAGATCTTACTTGTGTGTGGGTAAAAATACCTCGTGGGGGGACTGGTGTTTGATTAGCGGCCGCGAGACTGTCAGTGAGGCGCCGGGCCACTTAACAACACACCGTTAATATCTTGCGTCTACATCTCACTCACGCGATAGTCTCTGTCTCGAGGATCACAAATAAAGCCCACCGGACATAAAACTCTTAATATAACCACTCGGGAGTGCAAAGGGCGGCCGGAGAGAGGGAGTGTGACGAAGTGTAAGTGAGAAGAGGAGGTGAAGCGCGCGCCACGAACCAGCTGAGTCCACCTGGCGCCTCCCTTGGTAATGGGTGGCTGTTTACCCTCCACCCTCAGCAACCTTTCATGTCGCCTCGCGCTAACCAACACCAGCTACTGCTATTTAGAGGCCGGGGGGCACGCCCATGCGGCTGCTGCACTGCTGGGGGCCTAAGGGGTGCATGGGGAAGGGTCGATGCCTATGTAAGGGCGGGAGGGATGGCAGGAGGGAGCAAGGTGGGCAAGGATTGGGGTTCTCATGTCCCAGCTCACCCGGAACTGTGGTAGTGGCGTCGCAAGTTTCCCATGTGCAAATAAGAGTGTTTGTGAGTCGTTGTGGTTATAGTAAGGCGATGGTGCATTATGTGTTAGCCTTTAAAGTAGTAGTATTCTTTTTCTTTTCTCTTTTTCATCTTCTTCCCTCTCCTTTGTTTGTTCTAGTTGTTGGTCATTTTTTATTATCACTTTCACTAGTACAACCACTGCCACTTTTAATACTATTTATTACCCTAATCACATTCGCATTAATATTGTTTCACCACCAATCCATTGTTCAGCCCTTTCAAATTAAGGTCAACTTTGACGTCCCGGCAAAAAAAAAAAAAAAAAAATCAAAACAATCATTCATTAAAGGCAATTAACGAATATTCTCAATTAACAACCCGGCAGACAACAGGCATCGGAGAGCAAGGAACAGACAGCCTCCCATTCACCCTCGTCGTCCTCTGCTTCCTCCACTACCTCGTCCCCCTCGGCTACGACCATGGCAAAGGGGCAGCCGGAGGAGTCATCCGCTACCAAGGCTGCCCGGGCCAAGCTGAAATCCGCCGAGGCCTTACTGGCGCAGAAGAGGCTCTACCAAAGGCACCTCCGATCACTGCAACAGTCTGCCATCGCTCGGGACCTGATGACGAGTGAGTGACTGTCTCCACGCATCTGTCCGTCTGTCTGTCTGTCTGTCTGTCTGTATCTATGTCTCTGTAACAAGCAATTCTCCTTTTTTTTTCCCCACTCATTACTACCAAACGCACTTCCTCCCATCTTCCTTCCTATCCCCTCACGTCAACTATCCCACCCCTCCCTACTTCCTTCCCTCCCTCGCCGCCTTTCACACCCTTCCTCTACGCCCTTCCCTCCTTCCCTCCCTCCCAGCTGGAAGAGTAAGAGGGCCTTGTGTCTAGAGCGGAAGAGACCAAGGATGTTCCTCTCTCTTCTCTCATATAAACAGTGGCTCTTCTGTCTTGGCGTAACCCTACTCTCAGCTTCCTCCTCCTCTCCCCCAACACCCACACCCCGCGCTCCAACCCACCGCCTCCACGCCCTCTCATGTTGACTCAAGAGTTATGGGAGTATCGTCAATTTCATTCGCTTGGTTCAACTTGGTAACTATTTTTATTGCTTTCTCTCCTCCTTCTGGTGGTCCTCCTCCTCCTCCTCCTCCTCCTCCTCCTCCTCCCTCCTCCTCCTTCTTGACTCTCGTGACCCTGGTAACCACAATATATGCAAGCCACGCACGCACTCACAATACCGTATATGTTTCATTGAGACACCTGCTTGCATACACACACGCACAAAATCACACACGCACGCACACAAATGCAGGCAAACTATCGAGTGAGTGTACCAATGAAAGCCAATGCAAGTGACATAAACAAGCAAATAAACACAGAATGTAACAACTACATACATTGGCCACGCACAGCAAGCGGATCAACTAACACAGCCAGCCAATGAATGAAAGGCCACCAGACAACACACAGACACACACACAGAGACACAAAGGACAGAACTAATACCAAATACCCGTCTCCTCTCTCTCTTTCTCTCTCTCTCTCTCTCTCTCTCTCTCTCTCTCTCTCTCTCTCTCTCTAACCCACACTCCCACTCTGTTCCCCAATCTACACCCTCAGCTGATCGACTTACCCAACTATGATAAACTTCCCAGTAATAAATACAATTAACTTCCGATTACGCTGAATTTTTTACGCAACTCGGAAACGGATGGTGGTGGTGGTGGTGGTGGAGCTAGTGCATGTGAAAGATGAGATAAAAAAGACGGTTTCAAGGAATGACCGGCAGCTGGCAGGGGATGGAAGGGGAGGGCATGGCAGGGGAGGGTAAAGCATGGGAGGGTATGGCATGGGAGGGCAGGCAACAGGAAACGAGTGCCGGCCGCCCCTCCCAGCCCTGACCAGTGGCACGTGCGGCAGTGGGTGATGAGAGCGCACCATCACACAAGCGGGAAATTCTGACTAGATAACACAACCTTCACATTTCATCACATTTCATCACCTCCTCATTTCCGTGACCGCTGAGGTGCTGCACTTATCTCTCTCTCTCTCTCTCTCTCTCTCTCTCTCTCTCTCTCTCTCTCTCTCTCTCTCTCTCTCTCTCTCTCTCTCTCTCCTCTCTCTCTCTATTTCTGTGATTTTTTTTTTTACATAATTCATACAGCAACTGAGTTAGTGCAGTTGAAAAAATGACGATAAAGAAGTAGAGGTTTTAAAAGCTGCAGATATATTTAGTTCAGTTTTTTTTTTTTTTTAGTTATGAGAGAGAGAGAGAGAGAGAGAGAGAGAGAGAGAGAGAGAGAGAGAGAGAGAGAGAGAGAGAGAGAGAGAGAGAGAGAGAGAGAGACACACACACACACACACACACACACACACACACACACACACACACACACACACACACACACACACACACACACACACACACACACACACACACACACACACACACACACACACACACACACACACACACACACACACACACTCTTTCACATCACTTATTTTTCACATCACTCTCTCTCTCTCTCTCTCTCTCTCTCTCTCTCTCTCTCTCTCTCTCTCTCTCTCTCTCTCTCATCTCTCATCTCTCACTCTTTCTCTCCCTCTCTCTCCGGAAATATCAGTCTTAAATTTACTGGATATGCTGTGTTTGTATAGGTGTGTGTGTGTGTGAGTGTGTGTGTGTGTGTGTGTGTGTGTGTGTGTGTGTGTGTGTGTGTGTGTGTGTGTGTGTGTGTGTGTGTGTGTGAGTGTGAGTGTGCTCTCTCTCTCTCTCTCTCTCTCTCTCTCTCACTGTCAGGCAGGCAAACACACAAACATGCAAGACAAACAAACAAACAGACAAACAGAGTCACGTGGGACAAAACTATCCATCACAGACCGGAATGTTTCTTAACCCTCCACCACCATCACCACCACCACCACCACCATCATCACCACCACCATCACCACCACCACCACCACCACCACCACCACCAATATCGTCCCAACATTAGTATAAAGAGTTGAAGTTCACAGTGTTCATACAAAACACGTGGTTCTGGATTTATTTCTTCACTAGTATTATTATTCATACATACACATCACCTCTTCGTCACCCTGTAGGCTCACATCATCCATTATCACTCTCATCCCATACGTCACCTCTCCATCGTGTCATGTCACTTCATCACCATAATCATTCTATCACTTATTCATATGATCTCATTTAATGTCACTACCACATCTCTATATCCCCTCGTCATCACCATATCACCTCACATCACCATTGCACTGCTATATCATGTCACTCCTACACTACCTCATCTCACCTCACTACACTACACTAACACCCAAATCGTCGCTTTTTCACCATCTCACCTCACTTCACTACACCACATCTCACCATCATCACTTCCACACCAATTCCAACACCAGATCCTCACCTCTTCACCTCACCTCACCAGCCATACCTTTCTCTTCCTCACCACATCACCTCACCTCACTACACACCAACCACCTCTTACTCACCACACCACACCACACCACACCATCACTTCCTCACCATCTCACCTCAGTAGACCTCATGTAATGGCAAACAGAGAGGAGTCTCCCCTTATCTCAGCCCTGAAGGTAACCCGAGCGGCCCTCCACAGGGGTCAGTGTGTGTGTCAGAAGCTCGCCAGTGTCATCCAGGAATAGGAGTGTTGTTCTCCTGACGCCTTTGACAAATTGACACCGGAAGCGTGAAAGGGCGTAGAAGGGATGACTGCCTCTGACTGTGTGTGTGTGTGTGTGTGTGTGTGTGTGTGTGTGTGTGTGTGTGTGTGTGTGTAATTCACCTCGGTCGTCTGCTGGTCACCCAGCCAGTCTTCCTCATTACGGAGCGAGCTCAGAGTTCATAGACCGATCTTCGGGTAGGACTGAAACCACAACACACTCCACACACCGGGAAAGCGAGGCCACAACCCCTCGAGTTACATCCCGTACCTATTTACTGCTAGGTGAACAGGGCCCGCTTCCCGGGACTCGAACCCGGCCCTCTCGATTATGAGCCGAGCGTGCTAACCACTACACTACGCGGTGTGTGTGTGTGTGTGTGTGTGTGTGTGTGTGTGGAAACTGTGTTCTGGGATACTGTGTTCTCACACACACACACACACACACACACACACACACACACACACACACACACACACACACACACACACACACACACACACAGCAATAACGTAACCCACATCCCAGTAACATACACTCATCTCAACACACACCACGCACTCCAAAGCGCCGCCAGAAGGTTACTGTGTGGTCAGAAAACAGGGTGCACTCACCCCATAAACCACACCTGCGCAATACCTAAGGTCGTAAACACCCTTCCCTCTCCCCTCCCTCGCTCTCCCAGCGCCTCGAGAAACAGTTCACCCCTTGAGGTCGCTATTGAGTTTTAGGCAAGAAATGGTCAGGGTTTGATATCTTTACTGTGAGTCACTGTTTCCCTCCTTGCAAAACCTCGCTCCACCGGCCTTTCCTCTCCGCCACCTGCGTGATTGAGTAATGAGGCTCCTCGCTGCGCCCTTCATGCTCTTGTTGCTTTGTTACTGCCACTGTTGCTCTCCTACTGCTGCTGCTGCTGCTGCTGCGACTACTACTACTACTACTACTACTACTACTACTACTACTACTACTACTATTACTACAACTATCTCTATTATATGAATAACAATAATAGTAACAATTATAATAATAATAATAATGATAATAATAATGATAATAATAATAATAATTATTATTATTATAATAAAAAAAAAAATAATAATAATAATAATAATAATAATAATAATGATAATAATAATAATAATAATAATAATAATAATGATAATAATAATAATCATAATAATAATAATAGTAATAATGATAATAATAATTACAATAATAATGGAAATAATAATAATAATAATAATAATAATAATAATAATAATAATAATAATAATAATGATAATAATAATAATAATAACAATAATAATAATAATACCAATAATGAAATGACAAAAAATCACCTAAGTGCCACATAAAGTTGATCGTTACCAAAATTCAACATGATTTTTTTTTTCATAAGTTGTCTCTCTCTCTCTCTCTCTCTCTCTCTCTCTCTCTCTCTGTAACGTGTGGTGCCCGGCGGCGTCACGGCCCCATTAACGCTCTCTTTGTGTCACCAGACCTGCGGCAGCGGCTGGGTCGCGACTGGCGGGTGCCGCCCTACCTCAGTGAGCGGCAACGGAAGCGCCGCGCCTTCGCCGACCGGAACCTGGAGTCGGTGATGCTGCAGCGCGAGGCCCTGCTGGCCCAAGCCACCCACCTGCCCGCCCACATCCCACCAGAGTGGGTGGGGCACGTCACCCTCCTACCGGTGCATCTTCAGGAAGCGCTGAGGCTTCACCCGCAGCCCGCCCAGGCCCTGCTGCAGCTGGTGGTGGAGGCGTGTGGCGGAGACCAGGCCCGCGCCCTCAGATACTTGGCCTCCCCGCCCCCTGCCGTTCTCAGCCACGCCGCCCAGGACGAGGCCTCGGCGGGCACACAAGAGCTGCCCTCACGCTTCCTGCAGCTATCCCTCGCCCAGCCCTCTCTGCCGCTGTCCGCCTCGCACTCCCTCTTCGCTGCCTCCTCCACTTCCGCCTTTAGGGTGGTTGGCAAGGAAGGAGACCAAGACTCACCCTCACCTCCACCAGCCCGCCCGCCGCCCACGCACAGCCCACTGTCCTCTAGCCCCAGGAAAATGAGCCCCGTCAGCTGCTCCGACGCCCTTCCCTCACGGACAGGGCAGCGCACCACCAACCCTCTGCTCCTTCAAGTGCCTCCCTCGCCCACGCACACCTATCCCCCCGCCTCTCCCACGCTGCCGCCCACACATTGGACAATGGCACTCAGCACCAACCCTTCCCCGCCCTCGCCGCCCACCACTGACTACCGCAGAGCATCCCTCGCTACCATCTCACCCGCTGATCGCCCGCACGCCCACACCACCTGCCCCACGCCTAGGAAGGCTGTCATATCTTTCTCCGTGGAATCCATCATCGGAAAGCAAACATGAGGCGGCGGCGATGGAGCGGCGGCGAGCACTGATGCGGTCCTACAGGTCTTGTGTCGATGCTCCGCAGCGAGGGGCGTGTCGGTAGCACAGGGCCACATGGCGCACCACCGCGTGAGAGGAAGGGCCAGCCGTAAGAAGGGCACACTAACGAGGGATGAAGCGACTCCTCAGACCGTCTCGCTGCGCCATCAAGCAATTTCACTTCTTTTCAAAGCTAGTCAGTGAGGCGGCAGCAGCGGCCACAGGAGACCCAGGCGGTGGTACGAATATATTAGGTGCTTCCGCTCTCTCCACTTCCTCTCGTCTATATCTGCATCCCACCACTTCCATGAATGGAGATTTTTACACCCGTGAGATTAGCACTTCAACATTTATACATAAACATGTGTGGTGCCATATCAGCCTCTTATTGTGGCGCAGTAACCCTGTCACTCCTACACAATCACAGTCACAATAAGTTTTCATACACTTCATTTGTACGGTAATCTTTTAAACAGTTCTGATGCTTTAAGAAGACAAGAATAACCTCATTTTCTCTTATTTCATCTGTATCCAAGCGAGCTATTCCCCAAAGTGGTCTGACTGTTAAGCACGCCCAAAGCACCAACAACAAAATACTAAACGGCTCCCTTTAGACACTTCACACTCCTTCCCTCTCTTCTTAATTCTCTAGTCGTGTCATCCATATATCCTTCACTACACTCCTCACTTCATCCTTCAGTATCCTATCCATGTATTTTTCTCTTTACTCTTCAAATCCTTCATCATTCTATCCATGTATACTTCTCTAAACTCCTCACATCCTTCATCATCCTTCTCTAAACTTCATCCTTCAGTATCCTATTTATGTATCCTTATCCCCTCCCCCATCCCTCACATCCATTATTCTCACCCCAAATAGTAAAGACGGAACTTTACACGTTTATCAGGGCAAGGAAACATCACGTGGTCTTCAGTTAATCCCAGTGGCCGACCAAAGAAATAGTACTTAAGTCTGTGGTATCTATATGGCCATGCACACAATCACTCAAGTCACCCTCCCCCAAAATAAATAAATAAATAAATAAAACAATGAATGACAGCAGAAAACGGGAGGCTCTTGATATTCTAAGTTAAGCATTAGTGCGTGTTTGAGATATTTAGGAAAAGAAAACGTATTTAAGCATCACTAGAGTTAATTGTACGTACGTAGGTAGCTATCATTAGACAGTTTGATTTTTCGTTGTAATGAGAAGGACGCAACTCTGTGGATTTGTTATTATACGGTGTGTGTGTGTGTGTGTGTGTGTGTGTGTGTGTGTGTGTGTGTGTGTGTGTGTGTGTGTGTGTGTGTGTGTTTTTTTTTTTTGAGTGTTACGACAAGAATGTTGATTTCTCTTTCTGCATACAAGGGAGACTACAAGTGCCTGCATATTGTATTGTTTTCACCTGTTACTTTGACCTAACTCGAGCCTTGTGGACGAGTTGGCGACGCTAATAAAATGTTGATTAGTGATTTGAGACTGTTATTGACATGAGAGAGAGAGAGAGAGAGAGAGAGAGAGAGAGAGAGAGAGAGAGAGACAACACACAACACACACACACACACACACACACACACACACACACACACACACACACACACACACACACACACACACACACAATCGACCTTCCCACCCTCCGTCCTTCCCTGCCAGCTTCTTCCTTCTTCCCTCCACCCCTGCCAGCTCCTTCCTTCCTCCCTTCCCTCCTCTTCGTGACATGTCGAGGTGATAACTTATAGGTGTAACGGCAACAAGGCGTTGGAGGTAGTACAAGTTACCCC
The DNA here is from genome assembly GCF_017591435.1 of Portunus trituberculatus. NCBI lineage: Eukaryota > Metazoa > Arthropoda > Malacostraca > Decapoda > Portunidae > Portunus > Portunus trituberculatus. Next base: position 7,935,493 of record NC_059279.1, on the reverse strand, counting down.
TATTAGCGTTACAATGTACACTTCCTCCCCACTCATTACTGGAGACACTTTCCCTTTCCTCCTCACCCACACACCTCACGCCACACCCACCGTCACTAACCCCCATATCCACAAGACTCAAAATCCTCATCTCTTATATTACAGTTACGACCATTTGGGTTCTTATAGTTATCTCCGTGAATCTTCTCCCTCACCTGGGTCGTAGAGGCTTAAATCAAATAGTACTCCTATCCCTATTTGAGCCTTAAGGTGTGGGATCATAAGGGCCAAGAGGATTGCAGGTTGAGGGTGGTTCAGGGAGGTTTTGGCAGGAAGGTGACACCCACCCAGATGTATGAAGGTCAGATGTCAGCGCGTGGATGACAGTCGTAAGCCCCAGATGAGAGAGAGAGAGAGAGAGAGAGAGAGAGAGAGAGAGAGAGAGAGAGAGAGAGAGAGAGAGAGAGAGAATTAACACATGTAAACAAAAGACAGATTAATAAAGATTCAGCATTATAACTATATACAGAATAAAAAAAGTACAATATGATCCAGAATGGCGTTGTGCATTAAAGTAGTATGATCATGTCTTTACTTAAACATCCACAGCTTCAGACTGCCACCTGCCCCACCCCCACCCATAGCATCACCAGGCTCTAGATCACATTTTTTTTGGCGTAACAACTCCTGGGGACTTTCAAGATAGTTCCATGAATGAAGTGATAGATCAACAATAATTCTGCCTCATGATTGTGGAAAGCTCAGAAGAACACGGCCATTAATTTTTCTGGCTTGATAAAGATGATTAATATGAGAGAACAAGGCATAATCCAGATTCAAACCAAACCTAACCTAGCAAGACTGTCAGTTGATGAAGCACTGTAAAGATTATTCGTATGAGAGAATAAAGTGTTCAGGAATACGAGTCACAGTTTAATCTAATCTGATCAAATCTAACCTAATCTAACCTAACCCACTCAAACTTAACCTAATCCATATAACCCATCTTACGTTACCACGACTAATTATTTAATGAGGCTTTGTAAAATAACCTCTAACCTATATTAGACTTATACTACTATCTCTGTGGCATTGTAAAATAAACCTAACTAATATAACAAAAGCTACCCTAACCCTGATCTAACCTAACTCAACCTATCCTAACTCAACCTATAACCTAAGTCAACACGACTAATAACCCATAGGAGAGAACAAGGCATTAAGGAAACACATCTTAACCCCAATCACTAAACACAAGAGTAAACTTTCGACTCTATAATGACCTCGTTTGCTCGTAACTTCCATAACCACTCCTCTCCCCCCACACTAGTTTTCCCTCCATTTCCCTTCCTTCTTACCTCATCCTTAACCTTCATAACCTTTCCTGACTTCATCTCCTTCTTGTTTCCCTCACACTCACAACGGCGCGGTGTAGACTTCTCTCCTCCCTCAAGTAGTGAAGCGTGAAGCAGGAGGAATGTGAGGAAAGAGGGAAAAGAGAAGGGAAATGAGTAGGATGAGAGAAGGAGGAGACGAGGTGGTGAGGACGACAGAAGGGAGGAAGAGGAAGAGCATGAAAAGGAGAACGAAAAAGGGATATGAACGAGGAAGAGGAAATAATGAAAGAAAAGAAAAAAAAATCCTTAATAATTAGAAGAGGAAAAGAGAAAGAGGAAGAGGAGGAAGAGAGACAAAAAGGAAAAGATGTAGTTGATGATGAAAAAATATTAATAAAGAAATTAATAGGAAATTAGAAGAGAAACAGGAAACAACAACACAAAGAGAATGAATACATGCAGGGAGAGGGAAAGGGAGAGGGAGAGAGAGAGGGAGAGGTGGAAAAAAGGGAGGAAACGGAGGAAAAGGGTGGCTGTCAGATAAAGGGAAACAAATTAAAATAAAAAAGAAAAATAAAAATAAAATCATATAGAAAGAATCCATCAGTTTACCATCACCACCACCACCACCACCACCACCACCACCACCACCATCATCATCATCATCATCATCATCATCAACAACAACAAATACAGAAACAATAATTACTGATATATTTTTTTTTTATGCCTTTTGTGAAAAGTGATAATTTCGAAGCGAATAGATAAATAAATGATAAGAGATCTGACAAAAATACATCCAGTACAAACATACTTACAAACTAACATACACACTTACACATAAATACCAGGAGACAAAGACAAAAACAGACAAAGAAACAGGATAAAACTGGGTGTTGTCGTACACACACACACACACACACACACACACACACACACACACACACACACACACACACACACACACACACACACACACACTACTAAGAAACATCACCAAAAGAAGAAAGAGAAAAGATTATTTAAAGGGAGAGAGTGAGAGGGTTAAGGAAAGAGGAGATAGGATGAAGGCTTGGAGGGAGAGAGGGAGAGAGGGAGGGAGGGAAGAACACCTGGGAGGGAGTAAGTTACCTCGTGTGTTGGCACCTCATTCATCACTGCCATCTTTCTCTCCACTCCTTCACTGCTCGGTGCAAGTGATTTCTCCACAAGACTCAGCATTGCCTTCCCTTCTCTCACTTTTTTACGTACCGAGGCAAGACGAAGGTTTGAATATAGGGAAGAAGTTCTATTCTATTCTGTGTTCTAAAATGAGTGGGGAAACTTTCATTTAATCTTTTCTCTTCTAATTTCCGTTCTAGTAAAATGAGTTGGGAAACTTTTACTTAATCTTTTCTCTTCTATCTTCTAAAATTAGGGGGAAGCTAGCTATTCTATTATTTTTCTCTTCAATCTTTTGAAATTAGGGAAAACTGTGCCTATTCTATGCTTAAAATTTAAAGGAAACTATCTATTTTACTTCATTTCTATACTATTTGAGTTTCCATCTCTTAACGTAGCCTATCTACTCGTATTTCTAAGACTTTAATTTTTTTTTTCATTTATACTTCGCTCTCCACTGTCTCTATATCCTATTTTCTCATTATTTAGTTGTTATTCACTCATCTTTCACTTTTTTTTTACCAATGTTTATTATTTGTTCTATTTATTGTTCCGTTATTTTTTTCACTTCTTTATTTATATTCTTACCCCTTCATCCATGCCCTGTTTTGCTATTTCCTTTACCTTTTCTGGTCTCCAATACTTTTTTTTCCCAATCCTTCGCCGCCATCTAAAGTCTAAACCCTCACTCAACTACCGCGACATTTTCCATCAGCAGTTTTATGTGCGCGCATCTCTCACCTTGGGCAAGAAAGCGTCGCCCTTAAAATTTATTCATGATCCACAATGCATGTAAATTGCTCCCACAAAAGTAATTTAAACCCTGTTATTTTGCCACGCTGGACTAAACCACAACAAGTCAGGATTGAGTAACGCACGCCGCGAGGTCAATTCTCGTCCACGCCACACACACTCGAGCTGCAGTGGATGGAAGGCAGTTAGGGGGGGTTGAGTTGACTGGGAAAGACCCTTTCAAATTACCCCACACAGCCATCCAGTGCCACTCTGAGTAACAATGGACCAGATAACCGGCCACTTCCGCTCTTCCGCCGCTAAAGCCCGCCAGTAAATCAGGTCGCGAGCCATACGCTGCAGTAGGGAACGCACTCACCTGCACAGTACACACACACGTCCAGGGAATTGACAGATGAGCGACGCAACCTGATCCCTGACTTCTATATACTCATGTGATTCTTTGGAAACTGAGTGGCTGTGTCCGAGGGATTTGTGAAAGCTTTACTAGTCTCGAAAATTACGAAAGTTTGATTTGTTGGAAGTTGAATGAATCTGGCATTAAATAACACTTCTGTGGTCTGGGCGTACCTAAGTAGTGGTGGTGGTGGTGGTAGTGGTGAATCATTAGCAGCAAAGAAGCATGCGGGTGTGGAGGAAACTTCAGCTATGCCTTCTAATGGGCGCTGCTACCTGGCCCGTCGCCGTCCTCTCCCAGGTAAGTGAAACAAAATAAACCCACCAGTCTGTCGTCCACCGCTGGGAATCATTGTCCGTCAAGTAAGGGCAGTACAGGCTGAGCTGAGCGTTGCCTCGGCGATCAGATCTACTTTCTTGGTTTGACATCATTGGACCAAAATATAAAGGAGACTCTGATAGAACGACTTGGCGAGATTAGACAGCAAAGCCTCTTTTCATGAAGAGAAAGAGAGAAGTAATCAAGAGTGGTTAGTGTCGATGAAGTCACGTTTGTGAGTCAAGAACCACTCGCAAGATACAGAAGTTTCCGGTGTTAGCATACAGCAACAGAGGGGAGGAGCCTTCCCGACCCTGCATGTAGTCTGATTCCCGTGATAAGATTGCTTTTTCACGTAGTCTGTGCCGGCGGAAGAGTGACGCGGGGGAGATGGATAGGGGATGGAAGAGCGCAGAGTAACCAAGCTGATGAATGACTTCCTCCACATCCCACTGTATTATGTTCGTTCGTTGGTTGGTATTTGTCCGTTGGTTTCAGTAGATGCATAAGCTTCTCTGATCAATTAGGATGTCACAGTTTGCTTTCAATTACGAAGTGAAACCAAATACAGCTTCCTAACCATTGGATCCACACCTCTATTCAAAGCATTAGAAAGACTTACGCCTCTATGTCTTCTTTCTTCTCCGTCTTCTTATCAATCAGGAAGTCACAGTTTGCTTTCCATTACTAAGTGATACCAATCATTGCTTTCTAACCTTGGGTCCACTCCTCTATTCAAAGCATTAGAAAGACTAACACATCCAAGTCTTATTTTCCCCCTTTCAAAGTTTGTCTTCACTAACTAGTAATAAATATTTATTTTAATCCTCGATTCACTCCTCCATTCAAAGCACCAGTAAGACTCACGCCTCCAAGCCTTCTTTGCCTCTCTCAGGACTGCGAATTCAACGAGGAGAACGGCGAGGTGTCCACGTGTGATCTCGTAATGGACGTCACGGCTTTCCATCGGTCCCCCTGGAAAACTGGAAGCGGCAGTACCTATCTCTGGCAAGGAGGAGTCAAAGAAGACGCCCAGGGCAGCTCTTCGGGTGATTGTACTTCATTTGTTATCAATCTCTTCTCCTCTTTCAATTGACGCATTAAATCAGGAATAGCTGCTGTTTTCCTCACTCTTCACCTTGCTGTTACAACCTAGACTGGTCCAGATTATTTATTCACTTCATTAATTTACTCCATTTATGTAGAAGCTTTATATAACCGCTGTTTTCTTCACTCTTCACTTTGCTATTACAGGCTAGACTAGTCCATGTCATTTATTCACTTCATTATTCTGATTATATAGACGAGAGCTGCTTTGTTGTCATTAAAATTATGTGCAGTAGCTCATATTATGTTCTGGCACTCATAATTAAACTAAATGCGGTTCTCATTTATCTTAATGCTAGTTTTCTAATACCTCTCTGACGTGTGGGTACCGTGGCATGGTGCAGGCGGGTACGTGCTGGCCACAGTGACGGACATGGCACGGAAGGAGGCGTGGATGGTCACCAGTCCTGCGCCCACCACGGGACCGGAAGGGCGCTGCGTCACATTCGCGGTAAAGAAAGGATCTCATTCACTGATTTCATGGTGCCACAACGACAGCATAATGAAGAAAGGAAGGGAACATAGGATAGGAATGGCTGGGGAAGAAGGATGATTTACAAGGAAGGAATGTTGCAGGGACGGGAAATAAAGACAGGAATGTAAATTGAAAGAAAGCATATGGCAGAGGTGGTAGGGGAAGAAGGATGATATAAAATGATGTTGCAGGATGGGTGAATTAAGAAAAGGGTCCAGGTTGAAAGAGAATTAAAGTAAATCATTACATTCGTGAATTGGTATAAAGAGGCAAGGAGATAAGCTGGGAGACAAAATTTCTATAGTGAACGCTGAGTTTTCTGATATACCAGGGACATAACAAGACAGCCTTCCGTTCTTGCAAATCTAATCAACACCTTGTTCTGGTAGTACTTCATAGGGCAGCTGGGTGTGGAGTCCATGGAGGTTCTACTTATCACCTACGACAGTGACGATCCAACACAAGCAATCACCAACACCTCCATCCCATTGAACTTCCGCCCTACGACCCTTTGGCGGAGGCGGCAGACCACGGGCGGCGACTGGCGGCAGGCAGCAATCACCTACTCAACGGGACAGAAACACAGTATCGTGTTCTCCGCTTCCCCCGACGCCAGCTACATTAGATACCGCGGCTTTGTGGCGGTAGATGATATCATCTTTAATTCAGGACCTTGTGAGAGTAAGTGCCTTAACTGGTGACTGATTGCTTATTCTAACCCTTTCACTGTTACGTGTAAAAAAATAGCAGCACTTAGTCTAAAATCGAACAAAATACATGATAAACAAAACAAATAAATGTCTCTCCATGGTTTTCCAGATGAGTGTCTCTTTGATCAAGACTTCTGCAGTTGGAATAATGCGCTTAACGATGACGAGGACGACTTCGACTGGAGCCTCGGATGGAGCAGTGGCAAACGTGGAACGGGACCGGCCAAGGACCAAGCCTCCTCCCTTGACCCTCACGTCAAGACAGGTACGAGTATTGTTCCGGTCAGAAGGCATGTGACCTGCCACACTCACACCTACTATTTGGCGTTTTCCCATAATCTGGTCTTCTGATCTACTATCCACGTGTTACAAATATAACAACTGACAAATTTCCAGCATATCAAAGAGATTAAAGGACTGAAGGGTAATGCTCAATACATTGGAGGTGAAAACAACAGGTTAATTAACTGGTGGCCATGACGTACCACTTGTGCAACATTGATAAAGCACACTTGATGAGTAATTAATCCAAAAGCATCTCTAAAGCCCTTCACCTTTTTGTGAAAATGAGAATGCAACGATGGAATACGAACCCAAGCCTCCT
>NC_059279.1:7921152-7923652 GCF_017591435.1 Portunus trituberculatus | reverse complement strand
GCTGCAGAACAAACAACACTCCCACTGGAACTATGCTCAGGTGGGTGGTTACTGCCTGCACACTCCATCTGCTGGTGTAGTAAGCGCTGATCTTCCATACTATGCGCACCGGTTTGATTCCCGGCAGTCAAAAGAATTGTGTAATAATTGTACTCGTAAACTACTTTATATAATTATATTGAGGATGTAGTAGTAGTAGTAGTAGTAGTAGTAGTAGTAGTAGTAGTAGTAGTAGTAGTAGTAGTAGTACATAAAAACATAAGGGAAGCTGCAAGAAGTCTAAACGTGACGGTCCCTTCATGAAACACACCTACTTTTATTCATGTCACTTTTATCAATGAATTTACCTAACCTTTTAAAATTCTATTAACTCACCACTAACAACTTCAGTCCATTCCATTCATTTACCACTCTTTTTTCAGAACCAATTGTTTGTATCTTATATCTTAAATCTAACCACATAAAGCATAAACTCATTATTTCTTCCTCTATTGAACTAAGGATCTGCAAAATCAACATCACAAACCAAAATTTTAGATGGAGGATATTGTCTAATACAGCTTTGTTCCGTTTAGTCTTAACCCATTAATTTTTTTTTTATACCAGTCTCTTAAAACACGTAGCGATGTAACTAGAAATGATAAAATTAACATGTTATTCTTCATCTTTAATATAATAGTCTCAATTTTAACAAATAAGACGCCTATAACAACAATAAGAGTTATAACTATGCTTTCTTTCACTTAGTTTCAGTCTGTAGCAATTTGTAGCTTCTGACATCACTCTAAGACAGACGTGACACACATACACTCGCTCCTGTCTCGTGGCGTCACTGGGTGGACGAATCATTGCAGTATTAAAGCCTTACACGGACCAGTTCAGGAGGCGATGAGGTGAATGTCACTTGTTGCCACGAACGCTCAATATACAGGGTCAGTGAGTGGGAGTTTTAACAGTTAGATTGTCTGCATCAGTCGTAAAGTGCAACGACAACAGGAGAGAGAGAGAGAGAGAGAGAGAGAGAGAGAGAGAGTAATGTTACGGAGAAATAAGGAAAGGAAAAATATTAGGAGCGTGAGTGAAAATTGAGGAAGAGAGATAAAACAATTAAGAATATAAGGGGAAAACTGAGGTGATAAAAAAAGTAAGAAAATGACGGAACAGAGGAGTAAAGAAAAATAAGAAAATAAGAGGAGAGAAAAGTCAAAATGTAAAGGAAAAATAACCAGAAGAGATGGAAAAAAAAGGAAGAGCGAGAGGGAAAATGAAAAAGAACGTGAATAAAAAAGGACAAAAAGTACGAAAGTGAATGAGGAAGAAGAAAGAGAGAAAAGAACAAGAAAATAAGAAAAACTAGACAAAAGAAGTAAAAAAAAAAAAAATGAACAAAGAGTAAAGAAAACATTAAAAACAGGGGAAAAAAAATTGGTGTTCCCGCTACAGACTTTGCACTGAGATTATTCCAAGATACTGCTGGGCCTAACTCGCGACAACAACCTGTAATGGTGGACGAGTTAGACAGGCAGCGGGTGCTCTTGGCTGCCTGAATATAGCTCTTCACAGTAAATGGCCACACACTGCGGTAACTTTGAGGTATTTTACGAGCAAGACTTTCCCTCAGATATTGCTTCCTGTGACTTGAACGGTTAAGAAATATATATACAAAAATAAGTAAATACATGAATAAGTGAATGAATAAACAAAAAAAACAATAACGATAAAAAAATATGACTTCAGCAATAAAAGAAAAAAACACGTTATCAAGAGACATTTGGAACTAAACTTACTTTTTCTATTAACTTTTTTTCTTTCCCTGTTGAGCGGATATTTTATTTTCATTTAACATTACTTTTTTCCCTAGTACACCCTCCTCCTTGACAACCAAAACCAGATAAACAAGTAAATAGCAAAACAAATAACATTAAAAGCACAACACTGCACAAAACTGACAGGAGCAATTACACACAATACCACGAAAACATCAAACGGTACAACAAAACCTCAGACAAAAAAAAAAAAAAAAAAAAAAAACAGTCAAACCTCACTGCGGCGCCACCACTACCACCACACTGCCACCACACTGCCTTCCGCACAGATTATCCCACCAGCGCCACAAAACAGTTACAAGCCTTGCCGTGTAGAGTGACATACTGTAAACAACTCCTAAATTCGCCCACGATAGAGTATTGGATTCGATATTGGTCTTGTCTGTAGGAGTCTTCACGTTACACAATTCACAGCATTTTATAGGGCAAGTGACAACATCACATTAGAGCTTGTTTCTATCTATTCATTCATATATATATATATATATATATATATATATATATATATATATATATATATATATATATATATATATATATATATATATATATATATTTTTTTTTTTTTTTTTTTTTATTTATTTATTTTTTTTTACTTCACAGCAGCTTTATATTAATTTTGTAATAGCAAAGTTGGTGTTGGTTTCAATGTTGGCTTTTATTTGCGGGACTTT
>NC_059279.1:7893652-7916152 GCF_017591435.1 Portunus trituberculatus | reverse complement strand
GATCATGTGACCTTCTCTCCCCTGCTAGGCGTCACCCTTCAGTATTCAGTATTTCCCACAGGGTGAGGGAAGGGGAGGAGGAAGTAGTGTGGAGTGTCAAGCAAGAGGACCTGACGGACCCTCCAGTTAGTGACCAAAGCCCTGAGTGGCGCTATGGTCAAGTCCTCCTCGAGTCACAGCCTTCAGAATACCAGGTGAGTCTCAGCGCCAGGTGTGCCCATTCACCGCTTTCAAACGCGAGGTGAAAAATGTCGTGTGAAATAGATGCACTGAATAACTAATACGTATGTGAATGTTGGCGAACACACACACACACACACACACACACACACACACACACACACACACACACACACCGCGTAGTGTAGTGGTTAGCACGCTCGACTCACAATCGAGAGGCCCGGGTTCGAGTCCCGGTAAGCGACGAGGCAAATGGGCAAGCCTCTTAATGTGTGGGCCCTGTTCACGTAGCAGTAAATAGGTACGGGATGTAACTCGAGGGCTTGTGGCCTCGCTTTCCTGGTGTGTGGAGTGTGTTGTGGTCTTAGTCCTACCCGAAGATCGATCTATGAGCTCTGAGCTCGCTCCGTAATGGGGAAGACTGGCTGGGTGACCAGTAGGCGACAGAGGTGAATTACACACACACCGCGTAGTGTAGTGGTTAGCACGCTCGACTCACAACCGAAAAAGCCCGGGTTCGATTCCCGTGAGCGGAGAGGCAAATGGGCAAGCCTCTTAATGTGTAGCCCCTGTTCACCTAGCAGCAAGTAGGTACGGGATGTAACTGGAGGGGTTGTTGCCTCGCTTTCCCAGCGTGTGGAGTGTGTTGTGATCTCAGTCTTACTCGAATATCGGTCTATGAGATCTGAGCTCGCTCCGTTACGATGAAGGCTGGCTGACGACCGTGGTGAATTACACACACACACACACACACACAGCTCCACGGTTTGATTAAAATAGTCATTTCTAGTTTCATTTCGCTTGTAGTCAGTTTCCGATTTCCAAACAAAATATTACTAAAAATACAGTTAACATTCTCTCTCTCTCTCTCTCTCTCTCTCTCTCTCTCTCTCTCTCTCTCTCTCTAGGTTGTCATTCACGGCAAGGTGTACGACAGTTCCTGGGCTGTGGACGACATCACCTTCTTTCCTGACCGCACCAACTGCAAGGGTAAGTAACAAATACATACACCCACAAACTCTTCCATTAGAACAGTGGTTCCCAACCTAGGGGTAAATTACCCCAGTGGGGTAATGACCCCATATTTTTGGGGTAATGGATGTTTGGCATGGGATGAGGCAATCAGTTTACATTTTCATATAATTTCAATGAAGATTTCTATTAATTTTGTCTGCTTTCTATGTATGAACTAAAATTACTTCTTTTCGTATTATAGATTTGCATTATTGTGTTGCATAGTTTCTATTTTGTCTGTTTTTGAAGTATGAAATAAAGTTACTTTTTTTCCTATATTACGAGTATTTGTTCATTGGGGTAATGGATGATTGTGAAATTGTATTTTGGGATAATCGCTGCGAAAAGGTTGGGAAACACTGCATTAGAAAGAACACAAATCTGCGGTACTGAGGTCAAGGGAACCAGTACACCTGTTCAGGCAGTAACCAACACCTAATAAGTGTTAAAGGATTTCTAAGTCCTTACATATGAATGCATTTATATTACTCTTGTACGAAACTTTTACTATTATCCTCCAGTGTAGGAAGCAACACAGCGGCACTGACGTCCAGACAACAAACCAACTAACTAGTGTCAAACAAGCTCTCTAAAACTCCACACACACAAATATACAGTACTTCAATCAGTGTTGTAAGAAACATTTTCTTTTCATCACAACCTCAAGTGCAGGAAGCGACAGAAGAACAAAGCTAAAACGTCTTCATAACGTCTCTAAAAGTTATCATGATTTAGTGCACGAGTCAAGTTTCCTCTGTAACCAATGATAACATTAGATTCGAGCCAAGAGTGAGCGCTGGCAAGTCACTTCTAGACAAAACGATGCAAAAAAATTAAAATGAATAAATAGATAAATAAATAAAAAACTGAGTTGGTATGTGTCAATGTTTCTTGTTCCCGCGGTGACTTCTCGCAGTGCCGCGGATGAAGGTCAAGTTACAGCAATGATGTGTTGCGAAAAGGTCAATTGGTCAAGGAGAATTATAGGTGAAAAACTTTCCGACATGACAGGTAGGGAAATTACCAAGAGAAGCGACAGGAATGATGATGATGATGATGATGATGATGATGATGTGTGTGTGTGTGTGTGTGTGTGTGTGTGTGTGTGTGTGTGTGTGTGTGTGTGTGTGTGTGTGCAGTCCTCTCTCTCTCTCTTCCCCTCTCCCTTTCTCCTTTGGACCCTTGTCTCATCCTTTCCTTCTGCCCTCTTGTCCCATTCATTACCCCCTTCCCTGGTAATTCACAGTTTGATCTGCTGCAGTCTCTGACGAGACAGCCAGACGTTACCCTACGGAACGAGCTCAGAGCTCATTATTTCCGATCTTCGGATAGGTCTGAGACCAGGCACACACCACACACCGGGACAACAAGGTCACAACTCCTCGATTTACATCCCGTACCTACTCACTGCTAGGTGAACAGCACCTACACGTGAAAGGAGAGACACCCAAATATCTCCACCCGGCTGGGGAATCAAACCCCACTCCGTGTGTGTGTGTGTGTGTGTGTGTGTGTGTGTGTGCGTGCGTGGTCAGAATTACGTAATGGCAGAGCTTAGGGTTATTATCTGTATAGCTCACTCTGTGACCTCCAACACACTAAACACGTCAAACACTTGTCTCCTTTTCAAAGAGGAAGGAGTAAAGGTGTTCAGTGGTGCGTCAATTGGCTAAGAAATGAGGGAAGTGGAGTGTTTGAACCAATATCTTCGAACACCTGCCGCCACGTCATACCTGAGCAATAAAAGGTGTATCAAGTCGACTACTTGTGTGTGTGTGTGTGTGTGTGTGTGTGTGTGTGTAGTTCATTTAGTCATTAACAGAAATTAACAGATTTATACAAGTGCAAAGTTAGTCAATACATACGAAAAGAGAGTATGTATGTGAAAAAAAATCTGCACACTCGTGAAACACCTGTGAAGTGACCACCTGGGTCACTCAGTGAGTTTGCACAGGTGTTAAATCAATTACCTCTCTAATATCAAAACACCTATTGCACACGCTCTCTCTCTCTCTCTCTCTCTCTCTCTCTCTCTCTCTCTCTCTCTCTCTCTCAAATAATACTATGACTGCTAAAAAATAAATGAAAAATTAATGAAAATAGATTTTTAAAAACATGAAAATAAGCAAGTATTTAAAGGCGAAGAGCGAAAACAACAATAACAACAACACTAGCAACATCATCACCACCACCACCAACTATAATAACAATACCACAATTCAACCTCAACACCTCACTGGAAGACTGATATACAGCCCTCCTCATCGATTCCCTGACTGACTGGCTCACTGCTTCTCTCAACCTTTGCTTTCCTTTTTTTCTATCATTAGTTTAGATAAAGTAGCCGCAAAACAGCCTAGTAAGGGCCAGTAGAGCTGATGGTGTTTGTTCTTCCTTTGCATTCTTTGTATCCAGTGACTACTAGCACCTAAGTAACTCCTCACCATGCATCATGTAACTCCATCCCTCTCCCTCCTCCAGTTGTCCCGAGAAAGGTACAGCCAGCGACGGACGATGCGTAGCGCCGTTCAGTCTTTCTTCTTCAATTTCTCTTCCAATGTCAACATTCTAGATTAGGTAAGTGTATCATATTTGGGTGAAAGTTCTAGTTTATATTATCCTGTCTTCTCTATTTTCCCATTTTCTTCTATCTCCCTTTTCTTATTGGTTTTAGTGGTGATCGATTTTTTCTTTTATAATGTTTAATGATGTACTTTTTAAAAGCGAGCGCATGCCTGCTGGCACATCTTAGCAATATTCTCTCTCTCTCTCTCTCTCTCTCTCTCTCTCTCTCTCTCTCTCTCTCTCTCTCTCTCTCTCTCTCAGAACGTTTCTAACATTTCAGGTCATCATCTGGGCCAGGACAGTGTTGAGGAAACAACCTGCATCAAGAATATGAAATAAATTGACAGAAATCGAAGATGGAGTCATTTCTGACGCAGCTGATTATTCTCCCTCAACTGGAAAAAGTAGGAAGAGTAGTTTATCTGCTTTATAAAGTGTCTGCTTCAGCGATAACATTAAAAAATGACTTGTAATGGAATGATAAGTTCATAACAACCCAAGTATTTATTTGTTATTCCTTGTGCGTGACTTGCAGGCGTAGAATGTTGGAGGTGTAGGGCGCCGAGTGTGTGAGATATTGAACTTACTTGATCAGGAAACACAGGGTAGGTTAAAATATTAGCTTTAATTATATTTCGTGCATTCAAGAAGGATTATCGACAAAGAGTGGTATAGAGGAGTTCCGTACGTCAGCAAAGGTGGAGAAGAACCTATGGCCGAGAGTTCTGATAACATCCACACATGCGTCCTGTACTTTAGTCAACTGCTCAAACGATATAGTCCACCGCCACCGCTGATACATGGACGCAGTTTCACGCTCCACCGTAAAGGGCCCAAACCTATGCTCCTTGTTGACGTGCAGATGCTCGTTCAGGTACTTTAAGATGCCCTGTGGCAGGTCCTGGTACAAGGCAGGGTCCAGCAATCGTGCCTCATCTTTGTCATCTATTCGTGCCTTGTTATGGAGCCATGTCTTGTTCCCCCCGTTCGATCCCTTTTGACCCTCGTCACTGATGAACTGCACGAGTCTCCGGGCCTCCCCGTAAGGATCGCGGCACAAATCTTCATATCTGGAGTATAAAGTCAACATGAGCACACCTTCAGTCGAGAGAAGGTTTCAGTAACGTCATGCTTTTTTTTTTTCTTTTCTTTTTGCTATCTGTTGTAAAATCAAAGCATGTGATGAGAAACAATTACATTACTGTATAGAAACTTACTTGACGAAGGTGTAGCGATTTGGAAAAAGAGACGCCATGGCTTCCCTTTCCTGAAGATCCTGTGAACACGATCAAAACAAAAGTAATCAGTTTCTCTGTGTCAGTATTGGAAACATTCAATGACACGAGTCTTCAGTGCAGTCTTAATAATTCAGGAGAGCCAGTCAGTGAGTTCGTCCAGTGTTGTTGTCTCACTATAGCACCGTGAATCAAGTGGTTTGCCATAATCCACCAATTCCTTGCCCTGAAACCCGGAGTAAAGGAAGTGAGTAGAGCAGGTTACTCTACTGTTGAGCGTGACTTCACAATGAGCTAGTGACATCTGAAGTATCCTTACTATATTTTCTACTTTCCTAGAGTTTTCTGCACATTAAAGGACATATGACTGAGGAAAAGTGCTTAATGCAGTGGAGGTGAAAGAAATAGCTTTCCTTATTACTGACTGCACGACTTTATGATGTGTCAGAGAAAAGCCCATTTGAGCTACTCATTTGGAATACCCTACTTCGCTTACCTTGTAGATTTTGGCACATTCATCCACTTCCGTCGTTTTCCACTCGAGTTTAGCCATAGAGGTGAGGGAGCCTCGGGGATCACGCACCAGGTGGATCACTTTCACGTTGTCCATTTCCTTTCGGTTCATAAGTTCCCGGACCCACTGGAGGCGCAGCCTGATGACCTTGACGATAATGAGTGGTTCCTGGAGGCAGTGGTCAATCACGTCCTGGAGTCTCACCTGATGTGCACGCTTGTATTTTGTGAATGGGTGAATGATGCTGATGTCCACCCTGCCCCCCACATGCAACAATTTCTGCCTTATGTCACACCGGAAATACCTCACTAATTCTTCGGAGATGTTCTGCTTGCCTTGGTAGCTTTTTGGTATTCCTCTGATCGGCTCGAAGAAGTACATATTGTCGCCCAAAGCTGACAGTAACAACCCAAGGAAACTCGACCCGCTGCGCCCGACAGAAGAAAGCAGCAGAATCTTCTTCTGTTTCCTTGGAGGTTCTGGCGTCACGGTGCTGCTCTCCGTCACTATCGTGGACTTCGGCGTGGTGGGGAGAGACTCCGCTTCCGTCTTCCCGGTGTTGGCGATGAAAGACGAACTCTGCACATTGAGCATGACGTTTGGATGTTTTTCATGAGTGGATGGTGCACGGATGTGTTTGACATTTTCGACTGTTTCGTCTTTTTCCAGAGATGGAATACTGTTCAACACTCCCCAGTAATTTTGATTCTTTATTGCACTTTCACCTCTACTGTCTAGTCTTTCGTTCTCACCCAATTCACTTTCATTTGCCAAGGGAAAGCGGTCCACTGAAACAGAAGCGAGAAAGGTGTAAACTCCTCATCCAGTGGTATGACTGAGGTTCAATGACACTGTCAGACATCGGCATAACCATTCCCTCTACCAGGGCACAGTGAATTTCTTTTAACTTGGCATACATTAATGGCTCAGCTTCGGGTTGTCCAAGGCCAGCACCGTGAGGCAGAGGGACTGGAAGAGGCCACTCAAGACTGGCTTTTACCGTTTGATATAAAAGTTACATAATTTTCCTTGTAGAATGTTATGAATATTGATTTAATCATTTTTCAAAGTGCAAATCTAATATATATATATATCAGAGGATTAAAGTGTGAAAGCGAGTTATAAATCTTTAGATAAATTTCTTTCCATGCTCTTCTTGTTAACGCCAAACAGAGGATGGAGGGGCGAAGCTTGGCCTGGAAACAGTAGTGCCACATTAAAAGAAACACCGCAACACCATCACTGTGTCACTGTTGTCACTGGAATGTAAATCCGTTTACAGGTATATTGTACAACAAGCAAGATTTCGTCACTGTTAAGAGAGAAAGAAAGAGGGAGAAGTGGGGGGGAGTGGGAGTGAGGAAAACAGGAAAGGAAAGTAAGATGGTCAAGGTCAGGGAGAGATGGGAGAGGAGAAAGTTACACACCTGAATGCAGCAGGAAAGTTAGCAGCAGCACCGGCAGCAGGCATAAGAGGAATGACTTGTTAGCTAACCGTTTGATCAGTGCTTTCATCTGCACGGAACCAATGATGTAGAAAGGAAAAAAATCAAGTTTACGAAAAAAATGTAGGTCAGTTTTATGCATCCGGATATCGTAGCTAACGGACCACACACACACACACACACACACACACACACACACACACACACACACACACACACACACACACACACACACACAAACACAGACAAAGAGAGAGAGAGAGAGAGAGAGAGAGAGAGAGAGAGAGAGAGAGAGAGAGAGAGAGAGAGAGAGAGAGAGAGAGAGAGAGAGAATTCATTGAGCACAAAGAACACAACATAAGATAGGAAACAATACATTATGGATCACATTTCTATATAACCAAAAAGAAATTGAAATAATGAAAATATTTTTTTTACTCGCACACTCACACACACACACACACACACACACACACACACACACACACACACACTCACTTATTGACTGATCATGACTATTATGACAATGATGATATTGACAATGAAAATGGAAAGAATGAACTTACAGCCAAACAATTATTTCTATCAGTAAGTCAATAATGCCCTTTTATCCCTCCAAGATCCTCACAAAGTTTCTTTGCAGCTACACTGACACATTAACCTCAACTGCTTCACTTACTCACAGCTGATCAGAAAGAGACATCCCATGCAAAATTCCACCACACGGGGTGACCAACGAGTTAAGGCACCTACTTCTGCATATGAGAGTTCAAGTAATTCTAAGAGCAAAATACTATATAGACATATGTTATGCGTTGCTTCATTTTGCGAGAAATTATCGAGTAAGTAGAGTGCCGCGGAAGTCGCGCACCTGGGTGGACTTCCGCCTCCTTTCTTCCCTCCTCGGCTCGCTACGTACTCGTGTTGTTGCGCGGTATTATCATTTTTTTTGTGTGTGGATATACAAATGATAGATAACATTTTTTTGTATGTGTCAGTGATGAAAATGTAAAAGTAGTACAGCAATGTAGTAGTTATAAGTGCTCCTTTTTAAAACTTACATGACAACTCAACGTAAATGTCATTCATCCCCTTTGACAGTTGATGTCTTCACAGTGCCAGGTCTCGTCAATGAACTCACTGCCAAGTTTTTTTTTTTTCTACGGTAAAAATTCCTTCCACCTTCAGTAACACTGAGTATTCAGATATGATATTTTCTTAAGAAATCTGTGATGGAAAAGCTCAGACACAGGTATCCGGACAGAAGGTATCGTGATAGTAGTGTTCTACAGAGTGTGTCAGGATCTCTGCGACAGAAAATGTTTCCCTGCTGCTTCTGAAACAACTGAACACATTGCGAAACTCGTTTTCTTCTCGGTTGGGTGTTTCTCGTGTGACAGCTTGATGACCATTAAAGAAAGGCTTTCATCCATATCACTTACAAAAGCACATCTAAAATCGGAAGGTTTTAAGAGGAAGCGTAATTTCTTTCACTGGTTGTAACAACATCCACAACACTGAAGTGAAGTGATATTCATTCGACAAGAAACACCCGACACTCATGATAGACACTGGTGTGCACAGAACAACCCACACAAAACAATGGAGAATAGCTTCCAGCACGCTTGTCTGGTGTGGCACTGTGGACAACATTTCAATCGGATCTTACATTTTCTAAGCTCATCTCACTGGAGGCATCTGGGTAACCTTCTCGAAAGACTTGTTTCCTGTGCTCCTCCTACATGTTCCTCAAAACATCCAGTAGCAGATGATTCTGCAAAAAGCCGGTATCAGGCACATTATAGCAGGCAGGTGAGCAGTGTCCTGATCAGTGGACAGAAATGGCCAGCAAAATCCTTTGGTGAACGAGAATACATCACATTTCAGAGGGGAGCTGGAGCTGACTCACTGCACTGTGGAAGCTGCAGAGCACATCGGGAACGACTGAGGCGTGCTGAGGAGTGACGACTTTAATTATGTAACGACGAGGAAAGTACTTGGTGTCAAGGCTGAAATTTTGAACAATTGCTATAAGGTGAGCCATCATAACAAACACAAGAATTTTTTTTCTAAACCTGAAGATAATCACTTCATATCAGATACGTATGATGTTTTCTCAACTGCATTCATTCTTTTCTTCACTGATTCCATACAAGTGTCTTCTTTCGCTTTACTTGCCTTCCTCTAACATTTTCTTAAATTTTTAGGTGAATTCGTGCATTTATAACATCTCTCCTTTCCTACATCTCTAGACAGGGTAGCTTTGTCTCTGTTCCAAGGGTAAGGAAGCCTTCTAGCTTGTTCTTTCTTTATGTTCTTCAGTGTACCGTCACCGTCACCGCCTTACCCTTCGTTCCCATAACCCTGTTTAAACCCCTCTCCCCTCTCTCAAACTTCCACACTCCTGCACCTCTGGCTTTATAATTGGGTTGCTTTGTCTCAGTGTCTCGAGGGTAGAGAAGACCTCTAAATTGTTCCTTCTTTGTGTTCCTCAATGTTCCGTCACCACCACCGCCTCACCGTTCGTTCCCACCGCCCTTTTCGAACCCCCAAACTTCCACTCACTCCCACACACGCCACAGGAATCCACCTCCATATTGAAAACACTAAACAAATTCTCTTCCAAAGGGAAACTTAGTACTGGGGAAAAAAGTGATATGGTAATACGGGGAATGAGGGAAACTTGTCTATTAAGGGAAAAGTTTGACGTCTGAGATGAAAGAGAAGTTAGGGTGAAGATTAGTTCAAATTTCCTTTCTTTTACCTTAGTTTCCCCTTCCTACAGTCATTTCCTCCCTCCATTCCCGTTTTCCTCACAGACAGTTTTAGCTCGTTCAGGAAGCAACAATGAACTTGAGAAATCATAGCAGAGATGTTTTCCGGCACATGTGATCACAACGGTACGCTCTCTCTCTCTCTCTCTCTCTCTCTCTCTCTCTCTCTCTCTCTCTCATATATATATATATATATATATATATATATATATATATATATATATATATATATATATATATATTATGCAGGAGGGACAGCTGGCCAAGGACAACAAAATATGGAAAAAAAAGGCCCTCTTTGTTGCCAGTCCCGTAAAAGACATGAGAGTTAACCAAAATTCAGGGAAATATGTTTTGACACCTCTCTCTTAAAAGAAGTCAAGTCGTAGGGAGATGGAAATACAGAAGCAGGTAGGGAGTTCCAGAGTTTACCAGTGAAAGTTATGAATGATTGAGAATACTGGAAGAAGAAAGCCTTGTCCAGCGAGGCCGCAAGAGGAGGGGAGGCATGCAGTTAGCAAAATCAGTAGAACAGTTAGCTCGAAAATAGCGATAAAAGACAGAAAGAGATGCAACATTTCGGCGGTTAGAAAGAGGCTGTAGAGTCAGTCAGAGGAGGGGAGTTGATGAGACGAAAAGCTTTTGATTCCACCTTATCTAATAAAACTGTGAGTGGAACCCCCCCAAACATGCGAAGAGTATTCCATACAAGGACGGATAACACCCTTGTACAGAGTTAGTAGTTGGAGGGGCAAGAAAAACTGGTGGAGACGCAGCAGAACGCCTGACTTCATAGAAGCTGTATTAGCGAGAGACGCGATGTGAAGTTTCCAGTTAAGATAATGAGTAAAGGACAGACAGAGGATAGTCAGTGTCGAAAAGGGGGACAGTTGAGTGTCACTCAAGAAGAGGGGATAGTTGTCTGGAAGGTTGTGTCGAGTTGATATATGGAGGAATTGAGTTTTTGAGGCATTGAACACAACTAAGTTTTCTCCGCCCCAATCAGAAATCTTAGAAAGATCAGAAGTCAGGTATTCTGTGGCGTCCCTGCGTGATCTGATGACTTCCTGAAAGGTTGGTCGTCTCTGGAAGGACGTGGAATCATCAGCGTTGGGGTGGATAGGGCAAGAAGTTTGGTTAAGAAGGTCATTAATGAATATTAGAAAGAGAGTGGGTTACAGGACAGAACCCTGAGAAATACCACTGTTAAATGATCTAGAAGAAAAGTGGCCGTCTACCACAGTTCCAATAGAACGGTCGGAATGGAAACTTTATATAAAGTTGCAGAGAGAAGGATAGAAGCCGTAAGAGGGCAGTTTTGAAATCAAAGATATGTGCCAGACTCTATCAAAAGCTTCTGATATGTCTAATACGACAGCAAAAGTTTCACCGAAATCTCTAAAAGAGAATGACCAAGACTCAGTAAAGAACGCCAGAAGACCTTGACGGAAGCCATACTGGCGATCAGATAGAAGATTGTGAAGTGACAGATGTTTATGAATATTCCTATTGAGGATAGATTAAAAACTTTAGACAAGCAAGAGATTAAAGCTATAGGACGGTAGTTTGTGGGATTAGAACGGTCACCCTTTTTAGGAACAGGCTGAATGTAGGCGAACTTCCAGCAGGAAGGAAAGGTAGAAGTCGATAGACAAAGTTGGAAGAGTTTGGCCAGGCAAGGTGCAAGCACGAAGCACAGTTTTTGAGAACAATAGGAGGAACCCCATCAGGTCCATAAGCCTTCCGAGGGTTTAGGCCAGCGAGGGCATGGAAAACATCATTACGAAGAATTTTAATTGTAGACATGAAATAGTCAGAGGGAGGAGGAGAGGAGGACAAGCCCAGAATCATACAAGGTGGAGTTGTGAGCAAAGGTTTGAGAGAAGAGTTCAGCTTTAGAGACAGATGAGATGGCAGTGGTGCCATCAGGATGAAATAAAGGAGGGAAAGATGAAGAAGTAAAGTTATTGGAGATGTTTTTGGCCAGATGCCAGAAGTCACGAGGGGAGTTAGAGTTTGAAAGATTTTGACATTTTCTATTTATGAAAGAGTGTTTGGCAAGTTGAAGAACAGACTTGGCATGATTCCAGGAAGAAATATAAAGTGCATGAGATTCAGGAGATGGAAAGCTCAAATACTTTTTGTGGGCAACCTCTCTATCATGTATAGCACGAGAACAAGCTGTGTTAAACCAAGGTTTAGAAGAATTAAGTTGAGAAAAATGCCAGACACTATCACCTCTGTTATGCGTTCAGCACACAGAGATGGGTCTCTGACACGGAAACAGTAATCATTCCAGGGAAATTCAGCATAATACCTCCTCAGGTCCCCCCATTCTATCTCTCTCTCTACCTATCTATCTGTCTATCTTTCTATCTATCTATCCTTCTTTCATTCTTTTATTGTACTATTTTTAGTCTATCAGTTCTACCTACTTAATTTCTTTCCTTCATCCTCTCCTTCCCTTTCCTTCTATCCTTCCCTCCTTCCTTTCTTTCTTTTTTCTTATCTCACTCTCCGTTTCCCTGCTTTCTTTTTTTCTTTTCCCTCAATTTGTTTTATTCCTTTCCTTTTATTTCCATTTCCTTCTTTTCTACATTCCACCCCACTTCCCCTGCTTCTCATTTTTCTTTTCCCTCCTTCATTCCTTCATGTCTTTGCTTTCTATTCTTACCTTCCCTCCTATTTTTTTTTATCTGCGTGCCTCCTACTTTCCTCTTCCCTGTTTTCCTGCTTTCTTTCATTTTTATTCCTTTATTTTCATTCATCCTTCATTCCTTTCTTTTTATCTACATTATACTCTATTTTTCTGGTTTCTTTCCTTCATTTCATTCTCTCCTTCATTTCTCCACCTTTCCATTTTCTTTGTTTTCCTACTTGCTTTCCTTCCATCATTCTTTCATACCTGTATTTATTCTTTTTTTTATCTACATCAATCTCTCTACATTTCTAATCTGCTTATCTCTTTCCCTCCTTCCTTCATTTTCTTATGTCTCTCATTCCTCTAGCTTTCCATTTTCCTTTCCTGTCTTCCTCCTTTCATTCATTCATTCCTTTCTTTCTTAACCTATATCCAGATCACCACTTTCCTCCCCTGTTTGTCTCTTTTCCTCCTTCCTTCATTTCCTTCCATCTCTCATTCCTCTAGCTCTCCATTTTCTATTTTCTTCCTTTCCTTCCTTGCCTCATTCCATCATTTCGTTCTATCCTTCTTTTATTTATTTATTTTTTTTTTACTTACATCCAGCTCTCTACTTTCCTTCATTACTTCTTTTCCTTTCCTCATCTCTTCATTTAGTTCTATCCGTCATTCCTCCAGCTCTCCACTTTCCTCCCTTCTTTTCCTTCCTTCATTCATTCATTCCTTCATTTCCTTCTATCTTTCATTCCTCCAGCCCTCCATCTGCTTTCCTACTATCCTTCCTACCTTCATTTTTTTCTTTCCTGTCTTTTCTAACTTATGTCCAACTCTACTTTTCTCCACTGCTTTCCTTTCCTTATTCCTTCAGTTCCTTCTATCTTTCATTCCTCTAGCTTTCATCTTCCGTTTTCCTTCTTTTCTTCTTTCCTTTCTTCTCTCATTCCTTCTTTCCTTTCTTTTTTAACCTATATCCAGCTCTCCACTTTCCTCCCCTCTTTATCTCTTCCTCTCCCTCCTTCATTTTCTTTCTATCTCTCATTCCTGTAGCTTGCTATTCTCCATTTTCCTCCTTTCCCTCCTTTCGTAGTTCCATCTTTCCTTTCTTTTTAACCTACATCCACTACTCTCTACTTTCCTCCCCTGCTTACTTCCTTTCCTCCTTCTCTCCTTCTCTCACGCCCTTAGCTGGAAGCCATTAGAGAGGGATTAAGGCTTCTGATCTTCGCTGAGTTAGTGACAACCTCATCAGGACGAATATTGGGTGACGCTAAATGTCATTACCGCCGCTAAGAGCCTCCTCAACTGCCCGTCTCCTTCCCGTCACGCCAGGCTGGTCTGCTGCATCACTCACAGCACCTGACTCGTGTTGGTTTTGATGTCTGTCGTTGGTCTGGTTTGGTTTAGTTTGGTTAGGTTTAGTTTGTTTTGTTTTGACTTGACTTAGTTTGGTTTGGTTTGGTTTGGTTGGGCTGGGCTGGGTTAGGTTAGGTTGGGTTGGGTTGGGTTGGGTTGAATTTGGTTGGGTTTGGTTTGATTGGGTTGGGTTGGGTTGGGTTTGATTGGGTTGGGTTGGATTGGGCTTGGTTTGGTTTGATTGGGTTGGGTTGGGTTGGGTTGGGTTGGGTTGGATTGGGCTTGGTTTGGTTTGATTGGGTTTGATTGGGTTGGGTTGGAATGCATTGGACTTTGTTTGGTTTGGTTTGGTTGGCTTGGGTTACATAAACACATAAGAAAAGAGTGAATCTGCAAAAGGTTGTCAGCCTACACGTGGCAGTCCCTGTACGAGAAAAGCTACTTAATGCCATCTATTAGCTTTTCTCATACAGGGGACTGCCACTTGGGTTTGGCTGGGTTGGGCTGGATTGGGTTGGGTTGAGTTGGGTTGGGTTAGGTTTAGTTACCTTAGATTAAGTTTCTTTGGGTTTAGTTTGGTTAGTTTTGGTTGGGTTGGGTTGGGTTGGGTTGGGTTGTTTTGGTTTTGGTTGTAGTTGGGTTGGGGTTGTTTTCGGGTTGTATTGGTTGAGTTGGGCATTGTCTCTGTCCTCACTGTCAGTCTATTCTCTCAGACTGGCATTCTTCAACTTCTCAGCGTCTCATTAGGTGTCTTCTCAAATGCCACAAGGATTATTAGCCGAGTTTTCGTCGTATTTTGCCCCACTAACGATGCAGAAACCTTGCTAAAACTATTAATAGAATCACAAAAACAACTTTGAAAACCACGATCCCTCCCAATAGAGCTTCTTAAATTAGCAGAGACTAGACTGTAGAACGTCTGAGAGTACACACAGACATACATACACACAAACCTACCCACCCACCTACACATACACAGACACACACACACACACCTTCAGAAGTGGTGGTACATAAAACATTAACTCAACAAACAGGGGCGAAAGATTCAAACTTGCAGGCGTTCTTCACAGAGGCAGAGGGAAGCGGCGCAGGGGTTGAAAGCGGCAGAGAAAAGGGGGGAGGAAAAGCGGAAACGTGAGACAAAGAAATGTTAGGAAGGAAAATTTTATTAAAGGGGATGAAGGGAATGGCGATGAATGATGAAAACGCTGAATGAATGAACGAATGAATGGAAAAATGGAGAGAGAGAGAGAGAGAGAGAGAGAGAGAGAGAGAGAGAGAGAGAGAGAGAGAGAGAGAGAGAGAGAGAGAGATTAACATGTTTTTAAGGTAGGAGAGCGTTTGAAATATTGATTCAAAAGTAAAAAATAACTGAAACAGAAAGAAGATAACCATATTTTCAATCATACAAGGAACTACCGAATTATTTTCAAACTGTATAATTACAATTTCTATTTTCTCTTTTAAATGATGCGTTTATTATTATTATTATTATTATTATTATTATTATTATTATTATCATCATCATCATCTCCTCGATAGACAAATCGTAACCGAATTACAGCCTAAGCAATAGATTCAACCTTCCTTTTTATTCTTTTGTCTTTCAGATGCCATCGTTTTTCGTTCCTCCATAGACAGACGAACCTAACTCATGTATTTTCATCTACCTATGACCTGAACTCACTTAAGAGGGAGGCAAACTCCCTCAGCCCTGTTCGGGGGCTAGCAATCTCAGTGGGCCTTTTTGTTTAATCGTTTCTGTTGCCCTCGGCCAGTTTTCCCCTTCTTACATAGAAAAAACAAAATACACTCACTTCAAACACCTTTCAGTTCATGTAATTCTGAATCTGCTTTTAGCCTCTCCTCTTTACGGGCAGCCACCTTAAATAGACTTTTTCCTTATACCGCCTTTCCCCTGAACAGAGCGCGTCTGTCATAATACACACACAAGTCCAATGCAAGGACTCCTAAGGCTCACACAGCTACTCCTTTGTAAACTAATTATGTGGTTATTTGTCCTCACCCTAATGCTGTCCGCCGTAGTGATGTAAAAGTTAGCTTGACTTATTTGCTTCGCTTTTTCTCATATCCTTTATAAATTGACACTAATTCCCTACCCGTCTCATTCTCACCTCTCTTTCACTGTCTACTTTAGTAATGCAAGAGTCAATTCACTTTAGCCACTTCACTTTTTATCATTTCCTTTATAAATCACCACTGATTCCCTACCTGTTTGTTTCTCACCTATCATAACTTTAAAAATTGAATTAACACATTAAATTGTTAGTCCTGAGTCACTAGGTTCCCGAACCAAACACCCCCAATGCTAATAAGCCACTGGAGTAATAAGAGACAAGGCACCCAAGGCACCACATTCAGTGGTGCCTTGGGTGTTCTGTAGCTCTAAACCTAACATTTGAACGGTAAAGGAAAACAAAATATAAGAACGAATACAAAACAGCGCTCTCTCTCTCTCTCTCTCTCTCTCTCTCTCTCTCTCTCTCTCTCTCTCTCGTGTGTGTGTGTGTGTGTGTGTGTGTGTGTGTGTGTGTGTGTGTGTGTGTGTGTGTGTGTTAAAGATGATGACACTGAAGCAATGAATTCTACCCTGGCAACACTGACTGAGGACACTGCAAAGACGATAGGACAGAAGCTTGTTTACAGAGAGAGAGAGAGAGAGAGAGAGAGAGAGAGAGAGAGAGAGAGAGAGAGAGAGAGAGAGAGAGAGAGAGAGAGAGAGAGAGAGAGAGAGAGAGAGTAAATATTTAAAACTAACACTGCATTTTTGGAAGTGAAAGGAATATACAAATAAAGACTTTGTGAAAAACACAGATATAAATAAGACACGACGATGTTTGCGATGAGAAGTAAAGGAAACAAAAAGAAAATCTTATGAGATTATAAGAAATATGCAAAAACCAAAGATGAAAAGACGAAAGTGGGAGATGCATAAGCAAATAAACTTAGCATCAAAGAACCAAAGGAATAAAAGAGACTGCTAATAAGAGATGAATGAATAAACAAATCTAAAAGATATGAATATTAAAAAGAAAAATGAGCTACAAAAATTATCAATAAAACTAAACATTTTCCCAAACAATATATCGTTCTGAAATGTAGCAATGTAAGACGAGACCATTAAATCCACGTAGAACTGGCAATGTACATGAACTGAAACGTGATATGATGCAGCTTATAAAATTCTCCTAATAAGCTCACCTTACTATTAATTAATGTAAAACAGGAGAAAATTTAACTTATTTGGCTTCAGTTAATGTTTTTTCTCACTAATTTGTTCTTCTTTTCTTCTTTCCTTCTCCTACTATAGTAACTATACGAAACTTATATAATGTTCTCTCTGTGATTCAGTTGGATTTAGTTAACGTGTCCTTTCTCAGTATCTTCTTGTTTGTTTTTTCCTTTTTCTTTTCTTTTACTGAACAAAATTTCCTCAGATGTTCCTCAATCAGGTTTTTCTTTTTTCTTTCTTTCTTTTTCACTTACTATCCAAAAATTATACAGTGTACTATCTCTTCATCAGACATCTTAATTTAAAAAACAGGCATTCCTCAGTCAGCCTTCATTTTCTGTATAACGACTGGCTCAGAAGGAAGACAATATCCTCTTCCTTTCTCTGCTCTCAAGCTGACATATCATTACATGTACTATTTGGCTCAAGAGGAAAAAATGTTCTGTTTCTGCGATAACTTTACTCAGAAGCACATATCCCTCAATCAATATCCCTTCTGCTGCGTACGGTGTGTTTGCCTCAGGAGGAAATGAAGCGAGGATGATATACTGGGTGTTTTGAGAGACGCGGGAAAGGCTGACCTCCACAATCTGAGCCCCAGAAAGGTCTCTCTCAGTGGTTAAGTTTACCCTGGTCGCTTGTTATCTCCCTGACGGTCACATACATCAAGCAACGCGTCGCCCTTCTTTATATAGCATGTCCTTCCTTGCCACTCTTATGCCAAACACATCCTTCACTTCACTGGTTTCTTTCTCCACTGGAATTCAATAGTTCCTTAATACTTCTCGATTCCATTTTCCTTCTTTCTTCCTTTCCTTCTGGCTTCCTTAACTTCTCTCAATTTCGCTTTCCATGTTTTTTTGCCATCAGTCGCTTCCTCACATTCTATTGATTTCAGCACTGGGAAAATGAAACGAAATCCCATCTGAGCACTCACCACATGACGGGTAAAAGCAGGAACTGAGAATCACACACACAAAAAACTAAAGGTGAAAAGGAAAACATACTTATAAATAAAGATAAAGAAAAATCATCCACCAGGTAAAGGGAGGGAGTATTAAATGTGCATCCATCCTGCTCTCACTCACACCACACGAGTTGTGGGGTGTGCGGAATAAAACCGTGAGAAGGAAGGGAGGAGTCACAGGTGGAAGTCTAAATACGTACAGTTCATACCCAGCTTAGTAAGGCTTTCCACTTCTGTGTTTTGTAATCCTTGTATAGACAGCCTCCTTTGAATAAAAAGTGGTTAATAGGTATATAGGAGTGAGTGAGTGAGTGAGTGAGTGAGCGAGCGAGTGAATGAGCAAGTGAGTGGGTGAGGTGAATGGGCGGGTAGGTGAGATAGAGAGGAATATCAGACTCACTCACTAATTCACTGACTCACTGAATAAATGAATGAATAGGTGAATTATTGTATTAATTAACGAGTACGTGAGAAACTGGGTACGTAGGTAAATGAATGAATGAATAAATGAATGAGTGAATAGGTGAAGGAACGAGAGGGTGAATGAAGAAATGATCAATCAAACGAATGAATAAAAGAATGAATGAAAAGAAATCCGAAACACAGAGAACCAAGAATCATCCTATTGAGCGAAGAGAAGACGAAAACTAAAACCTTCCAGCACACATTCCAGGAACAACAGCAGGAGTGAAGGCAAAGAAGACGCGAGGAGAGGCAAGGCGAGACAGACGGAGATGCACTTCCCTTTACTCTATATAGGATTTGTTCCACACTCACACTTTTTCGTTTTCGCTAACCAACAATGTACATCAACCGTGATCAGTTTCCAGAATCAACTGTGATCATTGCTTTTTGGTTTGGAAGTCCACCTAAAAGGGAACTGGTAAGTCAATAAAACCAATTTCACAGTATTTTTGTAAGCTAATCCAGCCAATAGGCTTGCCATATTAGTAAAGTCACAAAAAAAAAAAATAAGAGACGGAGACATTGTCCCTATATGCAATGTGTTGAGGCAAAGACGATTCGCTTCCTGGGTGTGGATTACGATTGGACTGGAAATGAATTGGTAGAACTTGGAACTTTTATGTTTATATTTTCTTCCCAGGTTACTACGAGTGTTTGATTCTCTTCCTTTCAGAATTGCACGGTATAGACAGGTAGATTTTTTTTCATCCATCTGCAATTTTATATTTCTTTTCTACCACGGATTTCGCTTCGTAGAATAAGTGTAGAAAATAAAATGAAAGGAGGAAAAGCTCACATTTTTTTTAATTTTAGGACAAGACTTTTGCAGATGAGATCAACAGCGCAGATCTCTTGGCCCTTAACGACACTTACCTTACCCTGAAAGCACCTGAGAGTTTATCAAGTGTCAATCATCCCTTCACTACTTAACAAATTTCCTACAACTTTTCTAGGCACAATCTTCCCTGAGTGGTTCTGCAGAAAAGACAAGAAAAAAAATTGTATTCTTTTTCTTTTCTGTGTCCATGAAAACATTTCCTTTATCTATTTTTTCATGGTGCTTTGAATATTGAAAAACGTGTGTGTGTGTGTGTGTGTGTGTGTGTGTGTGTGTGTAATTCACCTCGGTCACCTGCTGGTCACCCAGCCAGTCTTCCCCATTACGGAGCGAGCTCAGAGCTCATAGACCGATCTTCGGGTAGGACTGAGACCACATCAACACACAACACACCGGGAAAGCGAGGCCACAACCTGTGTGTGTGTGTGTGTGTGTGTGTGTGTGTGTGTGTATAATTCACCACGGTCGTCTGCTGGTCACCCAGCCAGTCTTCCCCATTACGGAGCGAGCTCAGAGCTCATAGACCGATCTTCAGGTAGGACTGATACCACATCAACACACAACACACACCGGGAAAGCGAGGCCACAACCCCTCGAGTTACATCCCGTACCTATTTACTGCTAGGTGAACAGGGGCCACACATTAAGAGGCTCGCCCATTTGCCTCGCAGCTTACCGGGACTCGAACCCGGCCCTCTCGATTGTGAGTCGAGCGTGCTAACCACTACACTACGCGGTGTGTAAAGGCTCGTGATTTGTGTGTGTGTAATTCACTGTTTGATCTGCTGCAGTCTCTGACGAGACAGCCAGACGTTACCCTACGGAACGAGCTCAGAGCTCATTGTTTCCGATCTTCGGATAGGCCTGAGACCAGGCACACACCACACACCGGGACAACAAGGTCACAACTCCTCGATTTACATCCCGTACCTACTCACTGCTAGGTGAACAGCTACACGTGAAAGGAGACACACCCAAATATCTCCACCCGGCCGGGGAATCGAACCCCGGTCCTCTGGCTTGTGAAGCCAGCGCTCTAACCACTGAGCTACCGGGCCGTGTGTGTGTGTGTGTGTGTGTGTGTGTGTGTGTGTGTGTGTTCACTCTGCCTTGACCTGAGCAGAGACGAAGACGAAGAGGAGGCAAAAAGGTAAAAATACGCCCTCGGAAGGAGCGACGCCCCCCATATCACGTATCCGGACCCGATCTGTCCCTGTCTCTATTTCGGTTTTCCATTTTCTCTCCTGTCTGGCGGCTTCAACCTGTGTGTGTGTGTGTGTGTGTGTGTGTGTGTGTGTGTGTGTGTGTGTGTGTGTGTGTGTGTGTGTGTGTGTGTGTGTGTGTGTGTGTCCATTTTCCTTGCTGCTTTGTGTGCGTATCTTAAATCACAAGATTGCATCTCTCTCTCTCTCTCTCTCTCTCTCTCTCTCTCTCTCTCTCTCTCTCTCTCTCTCTCTCTCTCTCTCTCTCTCTCTCTCTTCCCGTCCACAATTACAAGGACATCGCAGGCTATCATCACCACACCGTCCTTATATCAGCACCATAGTTCGCTCAGATATTCCGCCACGTGTGAAATGAAAAGAATCAAGAGGAGTCAGAGAAAAATTGACGACGAAAATAAAATAAAAATCCTGGTCAAAGGGGAAGGTCTGAATACTGGACGTCTAATAGGAAGGAGTTATATCAAGGAGTCAAAAAATGCAAGAGAGAGAAAAGATAAAAAGTAAATATAAAAATGAAGATAGAAACGAAATGGAAATGAAAGGAAAGAGGAAAGATACAGACAGACACATAGACAGACACGGACATACAGGGAAAGGAATAAAAAGAAAGATGGAAGTAAAGATAAAAGGGAGCAGAAAAAAAGTAAATATTTTCACAAGCGGATAAATGAAGGAAAAGGGAAAGGATGATAAATTTTGGGGAAGAATGGAAAGAATTAATCAGTTAGTGAGGCAATCAGTTTGAACGGCGGAAATTTGGCTGTTCGACTGACTGTCTGTTTGTCCGTATGTGTGTGTGTGTGTGTGTGTGTGTGTGTGTGTGTGTGTGTGTGTGTGTGTGTGTGTGTTGTATGTGTGTGTGTGTGTAGGTGGGTGGGTGTGGGTGTGTGGGTGTAATATTAATATTCTCTCTCTCTCTCTCTCTCTCTCTCTCTCTCTCTCTCTCTCTCTCTCTCTCTCTCTCTCTCTCTCTCTCTCTTACGTATTTACAAACTTAAGTATATACAAACTATCTACATAGCTATTTATTTAAGTGTATTTCTTTATTTCTCAAACCGTTGCAGTCTTTTCCTTCATATATTCTCTCTCTCTCTCTCTCTCTCTCTCTCTCTCTCTCTCTCTCTCTCTCTCTCCCGCCCCTTGCTATCGACATGTAAAAAACTCCCTTCCGCTGTGTCTTTTATCCCTCCCTTACTTTTTTTGCCTCCATTTCCGCCCTTTTCCTCCGCCTCCCTTTCCAGTTTCAGGCTTTCCTCTCAAAATCGATCTCCCAAAGTCCATCTGTCTTCCACTCCTCACTCCTGGAATGGAAATGGGAATGGGAGCTCACATATTTCCAGCACTTCTTGGCCACTGCTTTAGCCTGGAATGCCCATCACCATCCCTACGACGGGCTTTAAAAATTTTCTGATGGGTATATACGAAAAAAAAATCACGAGCCTTCTATCTCTGTCTCTCTCTCTCTCTCTCTCTCTCTCTCTCTCTCTCTCTCTCTCTCTCTCTCTAAGCCACTGTAGCATAAATGGCACTGAAAAGGGAAAAGAAAAGGTCTGAACACTTGGCAATTAGCAAAGTGCCGATTGCAAACGTTGTATTCTATATCAGTGCTATTTTAACGGATTCCTGATGCTTGTTACTGAAGAATCCGTCTGCTTGGTAATAACTCACATTGCACCCTCGACTGTTTCCCCATGTGGCCCTTGAAAGAATCTATATCCATCCATTTAAGAATAGACTCGTATACATAATTGAACACGCTCTCTATGATATGTAATCACTCACTTTAAATTCATAGCTCTAAATTCACATCTCTATATGCATACATTTGAGAATAGACTACATAATTTAACACTCACTGTGATATGTAACAATTCACATTCAGCTTTAGAATAAATGTAAGATATCTTTATAAACAACTGAATGAAGGAGAGGGGTGGAAAGGCATAGATGTTGCAATATCTCCCCAGTGAAATGTTTAGAGGTGGCTGTGAAGAAGTGACCCGCGGAGTGTGCCAAAGGAAGGATGTATC
>NC_059279.1:7873652-7888652 GCF_017591435.1 Portunus trituberculatus | reverse complement strand
GTGTGTGTGTGTGTGTGTGTGTGTGTGTGTGTGTGTGTGTGTGTGTGTGTGTGTGTGTGTGTAGGGGGGTGTGGTCAAGTGTGGCAATACTGTGAGAAGAACTAAGGTGATCAGGGCAAAGGTCAGCATTGCAATAAAGCCACCGCTCCAGATCTCTCTCTCTCTCTCTCTCTCTCTCTCTCTCTCTCTCTCTCTCTCTCTCTCTCTCTCTCTCTGGAAGTTATTAGGATATTCAGTAACGTTTCTACAATTCTAATGATAGGTTAACGACCCCGCATCATCTATAAAGAAAACACACACACACACACACACACACACTACTGAGAGGGCCCGAATTCGAGTCTCGAGGCAAATGGGCAAGCCTCTTAATGTGTGGCCCCTGTTCACCTTGCAGAAAATAGGTACGGGATGTAACTCAAGCCTGGCACCTGTCGCGGCGTGTAACTGAAGGGTGCAAACCCGTGATCCCCAAACCCGGCTTCGGCCAAACCACATGGATCGTGGCCTCGCTATCCCGGTTTGTAGAGTGTGGTGTGGTCTTAGTCCTACCCGAAGATCAGTTAGTATGACCTTTGAGCTCTTTCCGCAGGGGAAAGAATGGCTGGGTGACCTGCAGGCGACCGTGGTACACACACACACACACACACACACACACACGGTAGCTCAGTGGTTAGAGCGCTGGCTTCACAAGCCAGAGGACCGGGGTTCGATTCCCCGGCCGGGTGGAGATATTTGGGTGTGTCTCCTTTCACGTGTAGCCCCTGTTCACCTAGCAGTGAGTAGGTACGGGATGTAAATCGAGGAGTTGTGACCTTGTTGTCCCGGTGTGTGGTGTGTGCCTGGTCTCAGGCCTATCCGAAGATCGGAAATAATGAGCTCTGAGCTCGTTCCGTAGGGTAACGCCTGGCTGTCTCGTCAGAGACTGCAGCAGATCAAACAGTGAATTACACACACACACACACACACACACACACACACACACACACACACACACACACACACACGAGACCTCGACTAAATCATCCACAAAAGCGACTTAAAATCTTACCAACCTTTGCCACACGATAAGACAAACAGTCATTACAAATCTACCTTCAAAGTTTTGTTTTAAAAGTGCCTCCTACCCATGAAATGAATGGTACAAGTTGTGATGAATTGCTCCCACACCTGAGCCAAAGCTGAGGCAAGGCGGAAGTGCGTGGCGAGAGGCAAGTAGGCACACACAAGACCATATATTCCTTACACAAGACAAAAGGACATATTATGCATGAAACCCCTCTGCCCACATCCTGACTACTTTTAAATGGATCTTTTTAAAGCTATACGTGTTTATAAATGTGTTTATATGATTCTAGTGACAAAATTAACAAGATTCCGATATCTGTGGTCTTTGAAACTAGTGAAGATGAAGTGACACCGATTATTTCGATATTTATGTCATTATGGTTATAGATTAACAAGTTTTCTACATTATGAACAGAATAAACACTCATGAGAGCCCGGCTAATCATGTCTGTGGCGTTTGAATATATACACGGGTTTTATAGACAAGTTAACAAGATTTTTATATTACGAAAAGGAGAAACAATCGTGAGAATCCGGCTAATTATTTCTGTGGCCTTTAGAAATAGCAGTGGTGAGAAAGCAAAGCGTATCTGAAGACGGGACAAAGTAAGTTGAAGCGCTGAGGAGCGAACACGAGTGAGGTGGTGAAGTGTGTGTAGGTGGAGTAAACACAATAGTGTTTACTCCACCCACACTCTCTCTATCTCTATCTCTCTCTCCCCACGGCAAGCTGGTGTTTGGTAACGTATTCATTTTGAAGTGTATAAGATGTCTGAGTGTTTCCATTCATTGCTGGAATGGAAAGAGAGATAAAAGCAAGGATAGGAAGAATAGAAGAAATATTAGAGAGGTAACACCAAAGATAGGAGAAATAGAAGGAAGAACAGAAGCAGGAATAGGTAAATGGAAACAAAAGAATAGGAAAGAATAGAAGCATGGATAGTCAGGAACAAAAGGAAAAGTAGAAAGAGGATAAAAAACAAGAACTGATAGATAGGAACAAAAGAAGATGAAGAACAGAAGCAGAGATAAGCAGGAACAAAGGAACAATAAAAAAAAAAACAGAGGTAGATGCATAGAAACAAAGGAATAGGATGAAGACAAAACACAGATAGAAAGAAAGGAGGAATAGGATGAAAATTGATAGGAAAATGGATAGATAAATAGGAACGAAAATTATTGAGAACAAAACATCAATAGAGAGGAACAAAGGAAAGGAACTAAAAGAGACCTTGAACGAACACATCACTCACCCGATTTACTTTGTTTTTGTTGTCAAGTATGAAGGAGACGAGACAAAGGAACCACAAGAACTTAAAGGAATAAATAAACAAATATGCATAGACCAATCTAAAGTTCCGTTGTTTTCTTAACGTTCAAAGGAGCTTGGTGAAGAGGGAACTGAACTTAACCACTTCAATACTGGAACACATTTTTACCTTGCGATTTGTATACGATTGGACCATTTCGTTGACGTTAGGAAGGGTCAATGGAGGTCAGAAGATTGATGGCCACAGTCTTCACTATTTCAGTTACCCACAAAAGCTGTATGAAATGATCAAATAGTAAGCAGAATGAATATAGAAACGCGCCATGGTACTGAAGGGTAAATCAACACAAGAAGAGTAAATAGGTGAAGTTAAGATAAGTTCAGAAAGAAAAAAGGAATATAGATAGATGGAAAGAAAAAGAAAGAAAGAAAGAAAGAAAAATGAAGAGACAAATACATATAGAAAGAAAAAATAAACAATCAAACACACTAACAAAGACACAGATAAAGATAAAAGAAAGGAGAGAGAGAGAGAGAGAGAGAGAGAGAGAGAGAGAGAGAGAGAGAGAGAGAGAGAGAGAGAGAGAGAGAGAGAGAGAGAGAGAGAGAGAGAGAGAGAGAGAGAGAGACGTTACCAAAATCACCATCCCCATTTAACTGAAGAATTAAAACGCAAATCAACAAATAACTAAATAAAGAAACACACAACAGATACTTTGACCCTGACGAGACAACTTACCAAACATAGACGCACCACATCCAGAAAGGCCTCACTGCCAATCTATCTTCACAGTTTTCCTTACCAACTCTAAAAGCTTCGAAAAATCAACCTTCCCACATAACACAAGGGGACAAAACTTGGCCCACCACTCACTCACATACGATCGTAAAGTTCTCAACTAGCACATAAAATACCAAATGTGTGTAGCTTGTTTCCCCTCGTCCTTCCTTCCGCCCACTAGTAAGGACGCCATTACTGTGAGTAGGGCAAAGGTTACTGGACTCATAAATATACTGGTTTACGAGGAGGGAGCTCATGGGCCTGACGTCACGAAGGATGAAAGGACAGACATGGAGCGGAAGATGTGTGTGTGCTGTACGTGTGTAGTGTGTGTGTGTTGTGTGTTCCTTCATCCTTATAATGTGGAGAGAGAGAGAGAGAGAGAGAGAGAGAGAGAGAGAGACGGTAGTGGTGGTGGAGGATAGTCAGAGAAAATTATGTAGTAGTAGTAGTAGTAGTAGTAGTAGTAGTAGTAGTAGTAGTAGTAGTGGTGGTGGTGGTGGTGGTGGTGGTGGTGGTGGTAGTAGTAGTAGTGGTAGTAGTGGTGGCAGTGGTAGCAGTGGTGGTAGTAGCAGCAGTGGTGGCAGCAGCAGGTGCAGCAGCAGCAGCAGTGGTGGTGGCAGCAGGTGGTGGTGGCAGTGGTGTGTGCAGCAGTGGTAGCAGCAGCAGCAGCAGCAGCAGCAGCAGCAGCAGCAGCAGCAGTGGTGTAGTAGTAGTAGTAGCAGTAGTAGTAGTAGTAGTAGTAGTAGTAGTAGTAGTAGTAGTAGTAGCAGCAGCGAATCCCAAACAAGTACAGATGAAAATAATCTTATCTAAAATTGTCCAAACAACATAAATATATAGAAAAAATAAATAGAGGCAGTAGGAGAGGGGAGAGACATATCAAGGACCAAACAGTCAAAAATAAAAATAAAAAAAAAAAAATAAAAATAAAAAAATATATATATATATATATATATATATATATATATATATATATATATATATATATATATATATATATATATATATATATATATATATATATAGCTTCTTTCTCTAAAACACACACACACACACACACACACACACACACACACACACACACACACACACTAAACTTGTACAATAGAGCCCTACCAACATATAGGAAATAACAAAAATAGATAAATAAATAAAAAAAAAATTGTATTTTGATCAGTCCTCGTTATGAACCCTATTAAAACCGGCAGCACCATCACCAACACCCACTCATCACTTACTACTCATACAGCTATCAAAACAAGCCTAAAATCTATAACCAAGCCAGACAAACAGTTGCCCGGCGAGGATTAGCACCGGCAAACAGGTCCGCCCATTGCCACGACCCTGTTTCCCGATCCGACT
Organism: Portunus trituberculatus; assembly: GCF_017591435.1. Classification (NCBI taxonomy): domain Eukaryota; kingdom Metazoa; phylum Arthropoda; class Malacostraca; order Decapoda; family Portunidae; genus Portunus; species Portunus trituberculatus. Next base: position 7,884,171 of record NC_059279.1, on the reverse strand, counting down.
CACTGCTTTCACTTCGCCCGGGTATCTTCAGGTGAACTTTGGCCGCTCACCTTGACTCTTTCTTACGTCAGTGTTCCAGTGGCTGAGGATTCATGAGTCACCTTCCGGGGTTTCTAAAGGTGTGTGTGTGTGTGTGTGTGTGTGTGTGTGTGTGTGTGTGTGTGTGTGTGTGTGTGTGTGTGTGTGTGAGAGAGAGAGAGAGAGAGAGAGAGAGAGAGAGAGAGAGAGAGAGAGAGAGAGAGAGAGAGAGAGAGAGAGAGAGAGAGAGAGAGAGAGTTTATAGCTCATAATGGAGATTACTCACGCAAACCGCTTTAATATACGTATTTTGTCATTATCAAGGAGAGAGAGAGAGAGAGAGAGAGAGAGAGAGAGATTAATATCCTAATAACAACGGACACTAAACACACACACACACACACATACAGGTTCAAAACAATACGCATTCATATCACCCCAATATTAACCAAAATTAAACAAATACATAATACCAAACTGGACGCGGTACACCCAGCTGGGGGAAAAAATAAATAACAGGCGGGAAAGAGAGAGCGGGAGGGCGGCAACATAATGCAACGAAATTGCAATAGTAATATCATATAATTAATCCACTTCATGCCTCCCCTCCCCCACTCCACTCCCACGTTCCCTCCGTCACTCAGACGAACCCAGGACAGGTAAAACTCCACCCACCTGTCTGTCCGTCAACTCGCAACATCGTACATGAAATAGACATTGACGTACATTGACCCTGGGGAGTAGAGATCAAGAAATTACTGTCTCTCTCTCTCTCTCTCTCTCTCTCTCTCTCTCTCTCTAGCAGTGACCTTCAACTCAACGACGATTGAGAAAATGAACCCAGAGAAAATTTTTAAGTGAATACCTGAGGCGTCTTTGATAAATTCTTGGTCTTCTTCGTCGACCCTCCTCAGGTTTCATTGCACAAGTCACGGCGGCTCTTCCACGATCCTTCCCGCTATTGCTGTCCCCCAGACGCCCTCTCGCCCACCCATCCCTCTCCCCTCTACAAGAATGTCAAAGACATTCCTCAATAATCAATCATCACTCGGCTTTTGAAGACTCAAGGCTTGTCAGCACCAGGAAACACTGTCTGGAAACTGAAGCGCAACATGTAGGGAATAAACTAAACTCCAATACCTGTGTTTCCTCTCACTTTTTCCTCCAGCTTGTCGGAATGTAATAGCAACAACAACAACAACAACAACAACAACAACTACTACTATTACAATAACAATAATATTTCTAGCGTTCACACTTTATAAATAATGGCATTACCAGACTTTTATTAATTGCTTTAGTCCACGCTATGCATAGAAAACAGACCAAGGTAAGGGTGAACTCTAGAAAAACAAATGTAACAACCATAAGAATTCAGTACTTACTTTGTTTAGAAGACCGCCGCTGTATTCACACTTCACTGTGGCTCCAAGTCTTCATTTCACGCTGTATAAGCACTATAGTTTCATTTCTACCGCGCACACCTATACATTCATTCTGTAGTTTAATCCCCCAATCAGCCACATAATTACCAAGATGACCCCATATTTCAATTTTTCTGGTTATTAATCATAGGTTTTCGATAACAATCACATTTCTTTCAGGTTATTAATGATAGGTTTTCAATAGTCACCACATTTTTCTAGTTATTTATGGATGATAAAGTAACACGCATTTGTTCGGCACTTCAGTTCCACACTTATCAACGTAGCTACCAGATAACCACAGACTTCAGTTGTTCTGTTTATAAATGAGCATCGCATATTCTGGTTACAATTACAGATTTTCAATGACCATCGCACAGACACATGCTCTTCTTAACTCTGAAGCTGTTCTACGCAATTAGGGCCACACATATCCCTGGCACACTACAGTAGGAACATCACAAGTCACAACACACCAGTTTCTACCAATCTACTTATCCAAGTTTACATTTTCTGATCATTCGCATGTTAGGTACACACACACATCTACGCAAGGTTATGTTTTTACCCAAGAGATCCACGTATTAAGGCAGGAAAATGAAGAAAGGAGTCACCGCGGCCAGTACTCAGTCATAGGCACCCTTCAGTGTTAGTTTCGGCGCGAATGGCTCACTAACGCGTCATCTTTGTTATAAATTGCAAAAACAAGAGATTTTACACTTAAAGATAATTTAAAAGTAACAAAAAAATCAGATATTATTACTACACTATTACATCACTTATAGTTATGAAATTCCTTTGTTTTATGAAAAATGTAGATTTGCAGACCTGCGCATTACTCGGTACGCTCATGTTTTATCCTTTGAATGAGGTGACAAGATTCTAATTAATGATATTGTGCGAATTGAAATGTGCATCATCAGTACGTTGACAGATAGAAGGGCTTGGTTTATTCACTTAGTTTTGATGAGGCTTGCAAAACATGTCTCAACTACTACTACTACATATCTCTCTCTCTCTCTCTCTCTCTCTCTCTCTCTCTCTCTCTCTCTCTCTCTCTAGCCAGAAGAAATGTCAAATTACATCTCTCTGTGCTAGGCTGTATGTTGAGTGACTAAAGGTGCCTCAAGGAGCGAAAATAAAGAAACAAACACCCAAATAGCAAGCCTATCTCGTCGCTGCGGTAGCAAGGTTGTGCTGGCGGCGTTATTCGGCTCACCTCTGCTTGTCACCTAGCAAGTGCTTATCATCTAATTTCTATTTCATTAATTTATCCTACTGAAACAAGACAGAGAATATTCACTATCCTAAGCCGCGTACAGAAGTTTTATAAGTTTCCTACCCACAAACAGGTTCTTAACTTCTTCAGTACCATGACGCGTTTTTCATATTCATTCTGCTTACTATTTGGTGATTTTATACAGCTTCAGAAGCTTATGTTGGGGCATTAAAATAGTGAAGACTGTGGCCATTAATCTTTTGACCTCCATAGACCCTTTCTAATGCAAATAAAATTGTCTAATTATAGTCCAAAATCATGGTAAAAAAAAACTCAGTACTGAAGGCGGTTAAAAGCGGTAGTTCTATACTCCCGAAGCCAGGAACACTTTTCAAGACACGCCCATTCTTCTAACGCAAAAAATACTCCGTGATACTTATAAGTATGATAATTGATGATCCACCCTAATCTATCCATCCTATCCTCAACCTTTTTTTTTTATGCAAGAGGGGAAACCAGCCAAGGGCAAAAAAAAAAAAAAAAAAAAAAAGCCCAGTTGATAGCCAGTTCCCAAAAAGATTAATAGAGTAAACCAAAAGTCTGGGACAAATGTCTTGAAACCTCCCTCTTAAATGAAGTCAAGTCGCAGGAAGATGGAAATACTGAAGTAGGCAAGGAGTTCCAGATTTTACCAGAGAAATGTATAAATGATTAAAGTTACTGGTTAACAGTTAACTGTTAAAAGTTGACCGTTAACTCTTGTATTAGAGAGTTGGACAGACTAAGAATGGGAGGAAGAAGAAAGCTTTATGCAGAGAGCCCGCAGGAGGAGGGAAGACATACAGTTCGCAAGAGCAGTTAGCATGAAAACAGCGATAAAAGATAGAAAGAGATGCAACATTCCGGCGGTGAGAAAGAGACTGAAGACAGTCAGTCAGAGGGAAATTGATGAGACGAAAAGCTTTTGATTCCATCCTATCTAATAAAAGTGTGAGTAGAATCACCCCATACATGAGAAGAATACTCCATACAAGGACGGATAACGCCCTTGTACAGAGTTAGCAGTTGGAGGGGCGAAAAAAAAACTGGCGGAGACGCCTCAGAACGCCTAACTTCATAGAAGCTGCAATGTTTTAGCAAGAGATGAGATGTGAAGTTTCCAGTTTAGATTATAAGTTAAGGACAGACAGAATATATTCAGAGTAGAAGAAGGGGACAGTTGAGTGTCACTGAAGAAGTCAAGTTGTCTGGAAGGTTGCATCGAGTTGATAGAAGGAGGAATTGAGTTTTTAAGGCTTTGAACAATAAGTTTTCTCTGTCGCCTATATACTTCTTCTTCTTCTTCTTCTTCTTCTTCTTCTTCTTCTTCTAATCTTTTTCGCTGTGTGTCTATTCCAATTCTTTTTTCTTGTTCTCATTAAATGTTTTCGTCTTCATTATATCAAGCATCCCTTTCCAGGAACATTTCTCTCATTTATTTAACCAGTTTCTTTTTCCCTTCAGTCTTGTTTACATTGACATGATGGCCTTTGCCCGTCCACACTCCTGCCTTTCATACACAATACTTCTTACGGGGAATATACACACTGGTTAACCTCTTGAAACCATGACTCATCCCTTTATTCATTCAGCTTACTATTTGCTGATTCTATACAACTTCAGAAACTTATGGGCGAATTAAAATAGTGAAGACGTTGACCATCAATCTTCTGACCTCCATAAACCCTTCCTCATGTAAATAAAATTGTCTAATCATACCCAAAACTCAGGGTAAAAATATGCCCCAGTACTGAAGAGGTTAATAAAACAAGTACAAAAACAAGTGAATATCTGTAGTACGTTAGTTTAGTTATTAGGGATAAGATACTTCTTACGAGGAATATAATACATGGTTATGACCGATACAATACAAGTGATATCTGATATAGACTGTCCATTGCTAACATATCAAACCGTCGCCTTCAACTTTCAACAATGCTACAATACTATTTACCTCGCCTCTCCAACTTTCCCTCAGCCTCTCTAACCATGGCGGGATAAAGTTACCTTCAGCATAGCTCAAAACTCCGCGCTTGTTGGAAAGTTGGGTATTAAACTATTAGGATATCCGAGGGTGGTGGCTTTAGTCTGCATTAATATCGCCGTAGTTCATCATTTATTGCTCCTAACGTCAGAGATGTAAGTACGGCACCGACGCGAAGTAACAGTGGAAAATATTAATAAGTGAGCTCTAAGGTTTTGTTACGTCTAATCTGTCTTAATCTATTGTTATTGTCTCTAGTCGTAGAGAGAGAGAGAGAGAGAGAGAGAGAGAGAGAGAGAGAGAGAGAGAGAGAGAGAGAGAGAGAATGTATTACACAACTTGTTATATTTTTCAGTTTCCCCTAAACAATTAATGATTTGAAAACGGCACGTGGCTCAGTCTGCTCGGACTCATCACCCGACAACTTAATCAATATAATGCTTCATGTCAGATCCGGTAAACCAGTTGTATGCGATGGTCTTCCAGGTGGCACATAAATAATTCATTACTCAGAATAATGGTTATTGCCTTACACAAGATAACCTAGCACTGATCAGCTGGTGGGGAAGAAACAGATACAACCCTCGCGATAATTGAGTTGTGTTCCTTGTTTTTAGTTCATTTGTGTGTTCCACTTGTGAATAAATTTATTTGCTGCAATTGAGTTTTTGTGAAATCTCCAAGTGATACTCGCCCTGGAAAAGTTTGAGAACCATTGCACTAAACGATACATGAATGCCCGCCTATTGGCACTGCGTTGCACGTATGACAAGAATACAAGTGCCGAGACATGCCAGCAATCCGAGCCAACGAATCACCATCATTTTCAAGGACACACTTATTACACACTTGGTACACCGCCTTACCGCCCACGCCAAGACGGTTAATGTCCTCAGGAGCCAATTTGACGGTCTTTTGCCTGGTACACTGAAAAGCTCGGCCTCTCAGTCAGTTTAGAAAAATAGGAAAGAAAAATACTGAGTCTTGTTGCACTGATGTTGGCATTATTTCATTATCTTTTTGTTATTATTATTTCTTTATTATCATTATTATTTTTCTTAGCACATGAGGACGCCTTTTTTTTTTTTTTTTTTGTTCCACAAGGAGACGTAGAAAAATGCCATATAAACATGATGTTTCTACCGTAGATCTAATAAATTTTCATGGATAACACAAACACAAAGGTTAAGAATAAAAAACATTAGCTACCAGTTAAAAAAAAATTCAACAGGAAAAGAGGAGAGGGAGGAGTGAGGATGGAACACTATGCTAACCAGGCGTGTGGGAGGACAAGAGACAAGAGCCACGTGTGACAGTTCTGAATGCCACGGGGCTGGAAAACACACCAAGCCTCGAGGAGCAGAAGAGATAAAGGACTCAGATCGATTGACTCCCATTGGTGGCGATGAGACTCATAAATACACCAGGCCTGATCCTCGACAAGACCTGGAAGTGTGACAAACCTGACCTAACATGATGAAAGTCAAGTACTGAAGCCAGACGTGGAAATCTGTGTGTGAATGACTTGTAGCGCTGGAGGAGAAGTGAGTGGCCTTGGGGAAATATAAATGTATATATAATGAAGATGTCATTAGGCGGTGTGTGCATTATGTGTGTGTTTAGGGGCGGGAGTCGTGCAGCGCGTGCGAGGCGAAGCGAGCGGCCCGAGCAAGGCTGAGGGTGGCGGCTCTCTCAGTTCCAGTATTCGTTCAGTAGCGCTGGCGAGGCGACCCCCAGGCTTGCCGCGACACACGCTCTCTAGCAGCACGGTGTTGCCCGGGTGACGGGACCAGACCTGTGAGCCTGTTCCCATCTCTCTGAGCCCCTTGGATGTGTGCAATAGAGGCTACTTTGATAGTTTTATAGACCTGTGTGAATCTTTTTTTTCTCTTTTTTGCGCTGTGACCAAACCTGCGAGGACCACAAATGTTCTCGTGTTGTTGTGAGATGGTGTGGCGAGGGCACTTTGTTATCCAAGTTTGAGATGGACTGAATGGTGATACTGTTGGTGGTGGTAATGGCAGTGATGGTTGTGGTATACTAATAGTAGTGATGATTACAGGATGGCATTAAGTATAGCGTACGTGACGGTGATGGTATGGTGGTGATGGTAACAGTACAGTGCTAGTTGTGGAGATGGTCTGAGCGAGTAGCAGCGGCAGCGGTGGTGTGGTAGTGGTGTGGTGTTGCCTGGTAGCGGGACAGTACTGGTAATTTGGTGACGAAAGTGATGGCGGTGGTAATAGTGGTGGTGATGGTGGTGGAGGAACTTGATAGATAACTAAACTAAATATAATATTGTAGTAAATGTGTGAGTGCATACGTGGAGGCGGCCTAGGTGTTTGTCTTGGCGTGGTAGTTATTTAGTGGATAAACGCTACCATGGTTACGTCGCGTCCTTGGGGGGGTGATTATGGTGGGTGTGATAATGGTGTGGGAAGGAAGCGATAACATTACACCCACTACCACCACCACCACCACCACCACCACCACCACCACCACCACGACTGCCCCTATCAAAAGTTTGTAATCGTCGGCTCCCAATCACCACCACGTCCTACCTGCCGCTGACGTCCGCTGTTATTTGAATCAAAAATATGTAATTGCTTTCTGACATTTTCCTAACCCCCCTCTTTCATAAAACCTAACAGGGAGAGTTGAGCTGTGAAACGACCCCGCCACTGGACGCAAAGTTTTATTTTTTAATGAAAGCATACGTAGCAGCCGAAAAAGAAAAAAAGGAAAAAGGAAAAAAAAAAGAAATTGTACATCTTTTACTCCTTATCTTTGGAACGCCTTCACATCCATCAATCAATCCACCTATCCCTCGTCTGACGCACCGTGAAAAAAGAAAGAGAGAGAAAAAAAAAGGCAAAATATCAAACTTGACGAACAAAGCGCACTACAAAATAAATAAAAGAACTTACCCGTATATTTTTCCCTCTCATATTTACTGCGCCGCTCGGTTACCATAAATCGGAGATAACGAAAACATTTTACTGCGTCGTTTCTCCCCGAGCATTTTTCCGTTTCCCGTCCCTTTATTGCACTAAACTCACGTGATCGTCGGGGGAAGAACAGAGAGAGAGAGAGAGAGAGAGAGAGAGAGAGAGAGAGAGAGAGAGAGAGAGAGATCCACTGAGAGAAACACGGAGAAAAGAATAAAAAACGAGGAAGTGATGATGGAAAAAGGACAAGGAAAGAGGAGAGAGAAAGAGGTGCATTGTATAAAAAGGAGGAAGCAGCACAATACATATCCATTTCGCCATTGAAGGAAAGAGTAAACTAGACGCAAGAGGAACACTATTGGAAGACGAGACATCAGAAAAGAGATACCATTGCAGGAAAGAATCAGAAGAAAGAATCGGATGAAAGAGAAGGGAAGAAGTGGAAGAGGAGAAAAGCAGGAGGAAGAATGCATTTGAGAGGAAAACGCAAGCTGATATTGAAGGAAAGACTCCCCAGGAAGCAGCAGAGGGAAAAGATATAGAGGGGAGGAAAGGATGGGACGAAAAAATACAGGACAGAAGAACGCTGGAAGATTGATAGACGGCAGGTACTGGGTAGGAAAAACAAACAGAGGTATTAGAAGGAAGTTTTGCAGGCGAGGATACAAGAAGGAAAGAATCGCGGCTGGCGGTATTGAGGAAAGAAAGGACTCCAGGCCAGAGGAACTATTGGAGGGTGGAAATAACATGAGAAAGATTCTTCGGCAACTTTTATTGAAGGGATGAAATAGGGTGACGGAGGTACTCAGGGAAAGAAGAGGAAAGAAGACGTGGGAGAGGGTGAGAGAGAGAAAGGTGTCAAGAGAAAACACGCTGGAAGAAAATGTCGAAGAAGGAAAGAGGGAACTGCTCTCAACGGGGAAGAATTGAAAGGTCTATAAAGAGCGAAGAGCTAAGGCGAAGATCCGGGAGAGGGAAGGTACAGTGAAGGGAGGATCACTGCTGAAGAAGAGGCATTGGAGAGAAAGCTTATACGGAGACGGCGAAAGAAATACTCCATCAAGAATCATTTTTAGAATATCAAAAAAGTGAAAAACGAAAAAGGAAATGCTCGATAAATAATGTCAGGGAGAAAATGGTGAAGACAGATTGATTTTTGGCGTCGAAATAAGGTCTATTTTCGTAAGCCACATTATGTTAGGTGGACTGCACCTTTCCTGCCACTAAACTCTCAACTCACAGCATTTCATCTACAAGGCAAACAAGCGCCATACCGTAGAGCCACTGGAGATAGCTCTGTAATGAAGCCTAATGATAAAAGACAGCCGGTAATGCAAGAAAATCGCACTAAAAGTCTACCAAGAGAGAAAGAGAGAGAGAGAGAGAGAGAGAGAGAGAGAGAGAGAGAGAGAGAGAGAGAGAGAGAGAGAGAGACTGGAGGGATACCCGGGGAAAGAGTTTTAAGTTCGCGTGTGCTTTTCAACCTAATTTGTGGTGATTGGGGATTATACTTTGAACTTCCTCTCCCCAATCAAAAGCAGGCCGAGCGTGAGATTACCTCTGATTACTTGCCAATTACACTGTTCCTCCTCCCCTTGTTACCCCCAGCTGGTGGTCTGAGCAAAAGACACTGAGAGGCTCCATTTTGCCACCCTATGTCTTTGAGTGTGCTTGTCTGAGTGTCTGTATGTCTTATTGGATACATTTGTTTGTCTGTATTCACTGCGTTTGTTAGTTGTTTGTTTGTCTGTTTGTCTGTGTGTAAGAGTTCACGAAATTTTCTTGTAGTTTTATTTTTATGTATGTCTTAATGTTTTTGCTTTGTTTTGTTTTGTTTGTGTGTGTATCTGTTTGTCTGATTGTCTGTTGTCTTCTGTTTACCTGTCTGTTTTTTCGTATGTGTGTATGTCTGGATTTGTCTTGTTTGTTTATTTGTCTGTATCTTGTGTATATTTCAACATTTTCATCCTGTTTGTCTGTTTATTTGTGTTTGATCTGTTTGTCTGTCTGTCTGTCTGTATGTATGTATGTATGTATGTTTTTACTCCCCTTTATGTGCCTCCGTGTTTCTTCGTTTGTTTGTTTCTGTCATTCTTTTTGATTGATCGGCCATTTGTCTTCTTCCTGGTCTGCTTGTTACGCCATTTATCACTATTGGTGTGTGTGTGTGTGTGTGTGTGTGTGTGTGTGTGTGTGTGTGTGTGTGTGTGTGTGTGTGTGTGTGTCTATATTGCCTGTCATACCAACTAATTTCCTCACATCAGTTTCCTTCTCTCTCTCTCTTTCCACGCATCTATGATTGTCACAGAGTTGCATTTTTTTTTCCTTTTATCTCTCTCTCTCTCTCTCTCTCTCTCTCTCTCTCTCTCTCTCTCTCTCTCTCTCTCTCTCTCTCTCTCTCTCTCTCTCTCTCTCTCTCTCTCTCTCTCTCTCTCTCTCTCTCTCTCTCTCTCTCTCTCTCTCTCTCTCTCTCACACACACACACACAATAACAATCGCAATATCAAAAGTCACAAAAGGATATTGATAACTACAACACTACAGAGGTAAACAATGTACACGGATGGTGAAATGCACAAACATTTATCATAGTTATTGTAAGATGACGTAATAACAACATTTTAACTACTACTACTACTACTACTACTACTACTACTACTACTACTACTACTACTACTCCATAAGTCTACCTGCCGAAGTCCACCTGTTAGAAATAAAGGGAGATGTATTTCACTTCAAAAGTCTATCGGAAAATCAATGTAAGGGGAAGACCTTGTTAGCGGAGCGAGCCTGGGCCGACCACCTCCATTATGCAGATTGGCTGAAGTATCATCTCTCGGGAAAATAATTAAGGAAAGATATAACCGCCTAACTAACTAACCAAGCG
>NC_059279.1:7856152-7868652 GCF_017591435.1 Portunus trituberculatus | reverse complement strand
CAGCGTCGCCTCCTCTTTCTTGTTTCTCTGTGTCTTATGACTTCCATACTCTTTTTTTCCAGTTATTTCAGGCACTTAGGTGAATCCATTTGTCAGAAAACTTTATCTAATCGACAATGGCACTAATTTCTTCAGTTGCTTATGCGCTTATTACGTTTTTATCAATATATTTCAGTGTCAGTTTAATTAATATTTTTCATTCTCGTCGAGCGCAGTGTGTGAAAAATTGTCAAGGAAAGTAATGACTCGAAATAAAAACAGGAAAACCAGTTCATTCAAAAATAGCAGGAATATGAAACTCTAAGAGGATAGTGCTCTTGTCAACTAAAACACCACCGTAAAATAGAGAATGTGTTAAGCTGGAGAATAAAGCAGCTTAATGCATACTTTCAGACAAGTGCAAATTATCATTCAGATCCGTTCATGCGAGCTATCCCACCCCCTCTCCTCTCTCCTCTCTTCTCTCTCTCTCTCTCTCTCTCTCTCTCTCTCTCTCTCTCTCTCTCTCTCTCTCTCTCTCTCTCTCTCTCTCTCTCTCTCTCTCTCTCTCTCTCTCTCTCTCTCTCTCTCTCTCTCTACGTCCCAAAACTGCCGGTCAGAGGTATTTGGTGCAATATTTCTCACGCGCCATAACAAGGAAACGCCAACTCAAAACATCCCGTCCATTGCATTCTCGTCACCTTTATACCTGCATCACAGTACGATATAACGTGAACATGGTTAATTAATGCACATATTCCATTAGCTATATAGCCGGCAGACAAAGGAGGGAGGGATGGGAGCCGGGTTAGGTCTGGCAATGACTGGAGGGTATTAGACCGTGTAACAAAAAAAGTAACATAGGATTAATTAATTAGAATGCAGGGCTAATTGCACTGAGCCGATCACCACCTTTAGGGCTCTCTCTCTCTCTCTCTCTCTCTCTCTCTCTCTCTCTCTCTCTCTCTCTCCTGGGAAATGGGAAATTCGAGTCGTGAGCAGTCTTGTTTTTCTTTTTCTCTCCTCTCTCACTCTCTTTAGGGAATAATTATGCAGTCGTGCCTCATATTTTAACTGCCAATTACCGTTTTCTAATGGAGGTGCGAAATATTCCAATTTATGAGTCCGAGTTTAACTGGAGTGTTTCTCATATCTAAAATTTATATTGGCCTTCTTGATATTTTTCTTAAATCTTGGCCTATGAAAATGAAGAATGATGAAATAAAAATGAAAAAGAAGTAAAAATGGAAACCTTTTTTTTTAGACGTAAGCAAAATTTCCTTATGTAAAAACAAAGACACGTGAAATAAGTGAATCTCAGACAACAAAATGAACACGGCAAAAAATGAATGAACAAATAAACGATAAGCAAGAAGGTATGACACGTTATGGACAGGAGCGAGACCAAGAAACCTTCCTTATTATAAAGACAACGATTTATAACACAAATGAAAGTAAAACATAAAATGAATACAAAAATGGATAAATAAATAAATGAATGCATGAATGAATAAAAATGCTACAAAAAACGAAACACGACATGAAGAGAAAAAAAAATGATAAATGAATAAATAAACAAGACTAAACAGACAAAATGGATATCAATAATAAGGATAAAGAAATATAACAAAACAACTTAACGTTGAAGCCAGACAGGTTTGGACAGGAGGGAGAGTTGGCGAGCTCCTCACCTGACAAGCTGGTTATCGCCCCCCCCCCCACAGCTTGGCGTGGTGTCGTCTTAAGGATTCCAAACTTTAATCATTAAGGCTTTATTTCTTAACTTCCGAGGTTGTTGGGATTCCTTTTAATACCAAACGTGTGGCAATAAATTAAGACCGTGAAAATAAAACCGCACAACTAAGAGATATTAATTCAAGTGAGTTCTACAGAGAAGGAAGAAAAAATTAGAGGGTAGCTACATTAATTAACTAGTTTGCAGGTAGCTCTTAGGACACCTGGGTGGGAGAGAAGCCAGGTGAAAAAGGGTCAAATCAAATAAATACGAAGAAGAGCTGCGTTTCGTTCCCTTTTTGCCTTCCGTCGCCTTTAGTTGTGCGGCGTTCGGTAGTCAGTTCTATATATATATATATATATTTTTTTTTCACTCCATCCAACGACTTTCGCCGCCTCGCTTCCTTCCCCTTCGCTGCTCCTCCCTTCCACTTCTGATGGTTGTAAAATGTCTTCGCTTCCCACATTCAAAATCACTTAACGTCTCCCAAGTATTGAATATACTCTTAATTCTCTCTCTCTCTCTCTCTCTCTCTCTCTCTCTCTCTCTCTCTCTCGTGAATAATTTCTCTCACTTAATTTTTCAAACGTTCTCCTCGGTAAAGGAAATGAAGTGTCGTGCAGCGCCTCTCATATCTCTTTTTCTTTTTTTCACAGGGAAGTGGAAAATATCGTAAAGTGAACCGTGCAAAGGAAACCAGCTGAAAAGTGACTGGGAAATAATCACTCTGAACAATGAGAAACGTGAGACAGTGACACGAAACAAAACAAAAACAAAACAAAACAAAAAGTTCATAAACTATAGATTAAAAAAAGACAAGGAAAACAACTCTCAGCAGACATAAAAAGAAAGTAGAACAAAACAGCTTTACAGAATACAGGATAAGAACATTTTTCCTACATCACATCTCTCCTATTTACTAACCTCTTATTTGAAGAGTACAGGATCACATATCACACGCACATTATAGCGTCACCCAGCACTTCACGCCATAGGATATACATATTGCTGTCACTGAAATAAAAAAGAAAAAAGATTCATAAGGAAAACAGTGAGAGAGGAACAAATGAAAGAATCAGAGTAAATAATGATAATGGAGCAGCAATAGTGAAGTTATATAGCAAAGGACAACTTGCAACACCGTATACATAACTGCCCAGTGTGTCTCCCACGGCACTACAACATCGAACAAAGCAACATATTCTGAAATATTTCTGTGCCTCACCTGCAGCACTTTCTAAAGGCACGCTACAAGCAGATCTGCTCTAGTGGCAGTTCAACGAGATATCCACACTATCAAAAGGAGAGGCAGTCTTGAGAACCCGGCTAATCATCTCTGTGACCTTTGAAAACCCGTGGTGAAAAAGCAAAGCGTTTCTGAATACTGGAATAAGTGCGTGGAAAACTGATAAGTAAGTGCTCGCCTGCCGTTCCATAGCCAACGGGGGACTGCCACGTGCCACTCACAACAATGGAGTTCGGGTTGGATGCCTCGACACTACAGCTCTGCGCTCAAGCCAGGTGAGGACAGGGAAGGACATGAAAGAAAAGAGGCTTTTTGCACCTGTTGAAGTGAGAGAGAGAGAGAGAGAGAGAGAGAGAGAGAGAGAGAGAGAGAGACAGACAGACAGACAGACAGACAGACAGACAGACAGACAGACAGACAGACAGAGACAGAGACAGAGACAGAGACAGAGACACAGACACAGACACAGACAGACAACAAACAAACAGACAGACAAACAGAAAACAAATAGAAAAACAACAAACAGAGACTCAGACGCACAGACATACGGAGATACAGAAAGACATACACTAAGACAAAGAAATAAACATACAGAGAGACAGGCAGAGACAGACAGACAGACAGACAGATAGGTAAATAAGAAGAAAGGTACAGAAATTATCAGACAAAGCGACAAACAAAGAGGCAAACAGACAGACACTCACACAGACACTCAAACAACTAGACAGAATAAGAAAGTAAACAAATAAAAAACACATTCAGGCAGGTAATATCGCACGGAAAAAAGAAAACCACGCTTCTCTCTCTCACCCCGCACAAAAGTTTTAAGGATTAAACTATTCTAGAGAAAATGAATAAAATTATGATATGCATACACGTGCGTGCAAGAGAGAGAGAGAGAGAGAGAGAGAGAGGTGTGTGTGTGTGTGTGTGTGTGTGTGTGTGTGTGTGTGTGTGTGTGTGTGTGTGTGTGTGTGTGTGTGTGTGTGTGTGTGTGTGTGTGTGTGTGTGTGTGTGTGTGAGGCTCCTTTGTGTGTTCTGTTTTTCACCTTTGTTTTGAATGGATGCAAAGGCACAGAAGACACACGAATGCAGCGCCAGCACCACCAAGCACGCCATCCCTTTGAGCCGCTGCCACACACCTGGAATCGGCTTTCGTGCAACCATTTCAAATTCACTGACGGAATATGAGGAAAATAATGCATATATAATAACGCTGCCTTTATGCCTTCCTACGGCTCTCTAAAGCATATGGAACTAATGCATAGAGTTAGTTGTAAGAATAGTAAAGGGAATAGCACTTTACGTATCCGTTTTCAGACATTCGGTAGAGCTACTGTTCTTTTTTTTTTTTCACTTTTTCGGCAGTTGTTATTTTTCGTCCTATCGTTGCGATCCGTGTGCTTCTTTTTTTCACTTTTCCTAAGTACTCGTTTCTCGTTTTCTTAGGTGGAAAAAAGAAAGGAAAACAAACGAGAATGCTTGTATTGTGACTGAGAATCTTTACTGTGATGTGTGTGTGTGTGTGTGTGTGTGTGTGTGTGTGTGTGTGTGTGTGTGTGTGTGTGTGTGTGTGTGTGTTTGTTAATCTATCCGTATTTCTCAGGGGGCGACTGGCGGGCTGTCCATCTCATCTCTCCGTCAATGGATACCGGGACCTCCTCCACGCACTGCCTCACTCCTCCCAGCCAGAACACACTCGCGGCGCCGCTCTCTACGTCACGGTGAGTTGCGACCCCACCTCGTCCCTGGCGTGCAATAGGAGGGTGATCTCAGGGATGTTAAGAGTGCCAGTGGAGAGGATGGGGTCATTTGGCTTTATTGAAGAGCCTGTCGCTGAAGAAATGTTTCCATTATGTGCTATGACGTGTGAGAAAAGAAAGAGTCTACTCTCCGTAATGGGTCCAGTCTTGGGGCGCGCACGCGCGCGCGCTCTCACACACACACACACACACACACACACACACACACACACACACACAACACGAACAAGTTACATGTATAGTAGTAAACTTTTAACAGGTGTCTTTTTTCCCCCCTCCTACAGGCAGTGGTGGTGTTCTACGTGGCCCTGCTGCTGGTACTCGTGGGCGGTGGGCTAAGGCGACGGGCGGCACGGGCGGCTTCCACATCAGGGCGCCGCCACATCCTTACCTATTACCCAGCCACGCACACCGCCACGCCTGCCCTTGCTGACCACCATCCTCAACCTGACGCCTCGGCCACCCAGGTGTAATAATGAGCAGCGTTCACCACAGTTTCAGGTGACGCGAGGGAAAGGAGAAGGAGAGGTCGTTGGCGCCTCTTGGCCGTAAACCTCCTAGTGTCCTCCAGCAGGCAGCGAACGAGGGGCTTATACCAGACTTTCCCTGCAGGGGTCGACGTCGCTGCCTTAATGTCAGTGAGCAGTAAAGAGTGTCTCCTTTGTCTCAGGCTCGGCACACACGCGTCTTTGGTCTAACTGATACCAACTGCCAGCGACGCCTTCTTGTGAGTAGGATATTGGCCAAAAGCAACGCAGTACGTGTTGTGACAGGCGTGTGGGAGTGTGCACTGCTGCTCTTGTTTACACGTACATACATATCAGTGTCCCGTAGCTGTGTGTGTGTGTGTGTGTGTGTGTGTGTGTGTGTGTGTGTGTGTGTGTGTGTGTGTGTGTGTGTGTGTGTGTGTGTGTGTGTGTGTGTGTGTGTGTGTGTGTGTATGAGTATCATAAACTTTATCCTTCAATTTGCGTTGTGTGTGTGTGTGTGTGTGTGTGTGTGTGTGTGTGTGTGTGTGTGTGTGTGTGTGTGTGTGTGTTAAGGTGCAGTGTTTCAGTTTCCTCAAGCGTGACTGCTCATCTCTCACTGTTAGGCTTTAGGCGTGGCTCTGGTCACTGCCACGGCGACCAGAGCTTCCCGAGGCACCCATGACACGAACCTTTAGTCTATGAGCGAGCCATCAAATGTATTCCCAACGCCATTCAGCGTCACTGCGCCACACTCGAAGTATTGATGCGGTCTTCCTGTCACTGTCTACATGTAACCGTGAAATAAAAGCAACTGAATGCCGAGTGTGAGCGCTGCCCCAACGCATGTAGGTGATGTGAGGGTAGCCATATGTATGTCACTGTATAGTTCTCTCTGGTTCATAAGATACGGGATAGGGATCTCTCTCTCTCTCTCTCTCTCTCTCTCTCTCTCTCTCTCTCTCTCTCTCTCTCTCTCTCTCTCTCTCTCTTTCTCTCATTATTGGTCCATCTGTGGGGATGTGGGGAATACAAAACTATTTTACAAGTTGAAGCGAACTTATACACACATTCCTGGTACTCGAACAAAAGGCAATGCCAGTCAGGGGGTACGAGGCGCGTCTCTATCAGGCCCACCAAATATAAAAGAACGATAATCTTTGGAATTGCTTAAGTTTCATTTAAAATTTGAAAGAAACGGAAGAAGAATTATGAACTCAATATGCGTTTTAGTGTCGTGAGTCTCTCCCCTTTCTTGCTCCTTAACTCAGATTTACCTCCTTTCACTTTCGTTTATCTAACCGATGTGTACCTTAGAAAGATCGAAAAAAAAGATGAAAAGGAGAGATAATTAATCAGCAACACTGGAAGGAGGGCAAGGCAAGACAGGGCAGGGACTGAAGGAGGAAGGCCAGACGAGTCGCTACACAGATGGATGGTCTTCACTCAATGTATAATTTATTACTCACATATGTTACTACAACGGTAGGTGGAAAATAAATGTCTTGACCGATGCTATGTCTTCCTGCAACCTGAGCGAGAGAGAGAGAGAGAGAGAGAGAGAGAGAGAGAGAGAGAGAGAGAGAGAGAGAGAGAGAGAGAGAGAGAGAGAGAGAGAGAGAGAGAGAGAGAGAGAGAGAGAGAGAGAGAGAGAGCGCTTCATTAACAGTAAAGTGGTCATTACCTTATCATTATGTTGGCCTTATCACCACCAGTATCTGTTTAAGCCCTTGCTGTGTGCTGACTCATTCCAGGTAAGTCTAGTAATCTCTTCACCACACCTTAGCAATAGGAGACATGTTCACCTGACGAAGGAGTATCCAGGTAATAGGACTCACTTTATTTTCTTTCGGTTCTCATTTCACAAAGACTTGGTAGTCGTATTTTCCTAATTCCAAGAGATCTGATGCATGTAGAGGTGTAAATGCCGATGAAATACTTAATGGTTCGTAGCAGATAGACAAATAGACAAATAAGCCGTCTCTCGCAGCCTAGTCAGGTAAATAGTCTACCTGAAAGGTAATTCTGTCGTATTAGTATTAAAAATTATTAGAATATTTAAGATTTACCACCTAGATATCTTTTCACTGTTATATATTCAAATAAAAAATCGAAGGAGAGTTAATTATGTTGGTACATCGTGGCAAAAAGAATGATTGAGCAATGATCATAAGAGAAAACGGTGTTCTTTTGTTTCTGAAATCAATAAAAAGTGTTTCCCTCGATCCCTGGAACACCGCCTCACTGGACATTCATCCATCAGGATGTCACACACAGCACAGCCAATACCGCGGCATCCCTCGTAGTGCAATAATTAAGATAACGCTTGATGGCACCTTGATAGCACCTGATACAAATACTCATTCACACAACACATGTTACTTGATAGCAAAACAATACCACGGTGCTCTTCGCCCTGCAATAATGAAGATGCCGCTCTCAACACCTTCACTTTAGTAATGCTCTCAATAACCTCTGATACAAAGACTTATTCAAACATGTTATTCAGACCACACCAATACCAGTGTGTTCCTCGGCTAACAATAAGATACCTCTCTCCTCTCCATAACCACTGATACCAACACGTCTGTGCACTAATTAAAAGGATTCAACAACCTTCGCAAGCTACCTCTGACACCAACATTCCTAAATACTAACAATATCACTGATTGAAAGGAGTCAACAACCTTCTCACTCCACAAGCTAACTGTGATGCTAACACCCCTAAATACTAACAAGACCACTAATTAAAAGAGGTCAACAACCCCCACACTCTATCTCTGATCCAAACACTCCTGCACATTAACAGTAATATCTCATGTCACGTTAAAGTGAGTCTCCTGCCATGCCTCCAAACTTCAGGTCATTATACCAGTCAGAAACTTCCTCCCTCCAGGACTCCTGAATTAGACAATAGTTTGTTCCCCTGAGTTCTTGGTAGCTATGTTGTCAAGGCGCGCCCTGAGAGATGTGGAGTCAGTCCTTCCAATCAATTATATTCAGAAATTAATCCTCAAAGCATCTGTGCCCTTTTACCAGCTTGGATCTCACCAGCCTCCTTATCTGCAGGTTTCAACTATGTTCCTTCAGAGAGGGGATATAAAGTGGATGAGGCTTGTTTTCTTCCATATTATGTCGGCTTCGCTTCCAGGTTTTCAAAGGACAGTGGACTGACTTTCACTGTTTGATCTGCTGCAGTCTCTGACGAGACAGCCAGACGTTACCCTACGGAACGAGCTCAGAGCTCATTATTTCCGATCTTCGGATAGGCCTGAGACCAGGCACACACCACACACCGGGACAACAAGGTCACAACTCTTCAATTTACATCCCGTACCTACTCACTGCTAGGTGAACAGGGGCTACACGTGAAAGGAGAATCGAACCCCGGTCCTCTGGCTTGTGAAGCCAGCGCTCTAACCACTGAGCTACCTGGCAGCTTCATTATGTCTAAACAATACCAAAGTCTGAATTAATCCGTTTGAGTACGAGTTAATGAAACACGCGTGTGATGAGATGCACCTGATACGCAAGGAAACTATCGCACGTACCCGCTAAGAAATGGATGTTTGTTCAATTCACACTCACACGCACACACACGCGTGCGCACACACACACACACACACACACACACACACACACACACACACACACGCCCGGTAGCTCAGTGGTTAGAGCGCTGGTTTCACAAGCCAGAGGACCGGAGTTCGATTCCCCGGCCGGGTGGAGATATTTGGGTGTGTCTCCTTTCACGTGTAGCCCCTGTTCACCTAGCAGTGAGTAGGTACGGGATGTAAATCGAGGAGTTGTGACCTTGTTGTCCCGGTGTGTAGTGTGTGCCTGGTCTCAGGCCTATCCGAAGATCGGAAATAATGAGCTCTGGGCTCGTTTCGTAGGGTAACGTCTGGCTGTCTCGTCAGAGACTGCAGCAGATCAAACAGTGAAATACACACACACACACACACACACACACACACACACAATGGTGAGTACTAGCCAAAGCAATAGCATTCATAGAGAGAAAGAGAAAGAAAACCCACTGAGGCGTTAAAAAAAAAAAAAAAAGTGGGAGGTGCGAACCCGAAATAATTATCCAAAGTTGAAAGTTTTGAGATATTCCTCTTGGGGAAAAAAATCACATCATATGAACAGAGAAATACAGATGCAGGCAGGGAGTTGCAGAGTTTATCAGTGAGTGAAACAGTCTGAGTATATTTCATGCTGGGAAGAATGACGTCTTCAGACTTACTAAAATATGAATGAAAGCGCGAAAGATTTGTGAGGTCTTATCAGTCACAAGCTTCCGAGTGGCGTGGCATAACATCACATTTTAATCAAGAAAAAGATACATTTGCTAGTATTACACAGTGGATCCTTGAGAATTAGGTCATAAAATGAATGAGAACAAGCAGAACATTATTCAGATTACGCCCCCAGGTAGCTAAGAGATGAGAAACGAAAGGGAAAAAGAAATAATCTAAAGAATCTAGCTAGTGACTCAATCCAGCCGAGTGGTAAATATCGAAATGTGTCCAGCCCTTGTGTGTGTACCGTGATTGCCTCTGAAGCCGAGAAGCAATTAGCAGAGAATTACTTATCGTCTCTGCCTGTCTGTCTCCGGGTCTGAGAGTGTGTCCGTGTGTTTGTCAGGCTCACTCACACACAAACACTCACACTCATATTTTTTTTCTCTCTCTCTCTCTCTCTCTCTCTCTCTCTCTCTCTCTCTCTCTCTCTCTCTCTCTCTCTCTCTCTCTCTCTCTCTCTCTCTCTCTCTCTCTTTCTCCCTCTTTCTCTCTCTCTCTCCCGTGCAATCAAGGAATGTCACACTGGTCTTCATGAAACAGGCCCTCCAGCATTCAATACTCACACGAGACGCTACATAGAGCTTTGAACAATCCTACCTTCATATGACGCAACACGCCCTTCCCGCCCCTCGCCTCCAGCACTAGTCAGGATTTCAAAGAGATCAAGAGGGAGAGGGAATTTGCTTCGTAGTTATTATTTACACTTATTCGTAGTCATTTTCGCACATAATGGAACTATATATATATATATATATATATATATATATATATATATATATATATATATATATATATATATATATATATATATATATATACGCCTAATCCTAATCCACGAGTCTTATTATATTCAATTAAACAACATCGAAGTTTGGCATTGGTCATAAATAAGAGGTAAATAAGAGGAGGATCAGGTCAAGAGTAGCATTCACAAGGTATTAGCAGTGACGAGCTCTAAGGTTAAAGTTATTTCAGTGGTACATTTCCTGCGCCTTGCCATGAGAAGTGTTGTCTTGCCGAGTGAAGCCATGATAGCTTAGTGACTTTCTAGATCCAGTCACACTTTTTCGTTTGTAGGCTAACCAGCGAAAGTACAGTACTTCAGCCGCAATCAGGTTCCACAATCGACTTTACCCGCTGTTTTTCATTTGGGAGCGTACCAAAAGAGGAACTGGTAAGGCAATAGGGCCAATTCCAGTCTTTTTGTAAGCTATTCAACCAAGACGCTTGCCACATTAGTAAACTCCTGAACAAATAAGACACTTAATCTGGCGCCTTGTTTACACCAGCCTCATTACTTCCTTTGTTTTATCTCTGGTCATACCACAAATACGTAAACAGATAACGATAGTCGCTTACCTGTACTACTAACTGAATCTAAATAACAATGAGTTCATAAGTTCAGAATCAAAACCTTGCTGACCATAAAATTATATAGAAATTTATGGGAATATTTTTTTCAGACCCAGACTCGGACAATGTTCTACTAACTGAACCTAAGTAACAATGTAATTTACACCTACAGAATCAAAAAGTTCCCAACTGAAAAAACAGATGTGCAGAATTTTTTTTTTTTTCCAGCGTTACCATACTCATGAAATTCTTCTGTCTTCATAAATTTCCAGGTAAATTCACTACATTTTTCGTCTTAATCTGATAGCCTTAATGGAGCAACGCATCATCATATATACAGAGCTGGGGAACAATATTATTAAAGAATTCCTGGAACCGAAACCCAAGGGAAGAATAATTGTGATGTAGTGTGAGCAATGGAGGCGCCGGAGAGAGTGCCAGACGATGTATTGTTTAGAGGCATGAAGTCAAATGTATTATCATGAGTCAGTGTCCACATAAACACTTGAGCCACCACCCCATCTAGGTACTGGCGCAGTGGCTCCCCGCCCGGCCTCTCCCTTCCCTTGACAAACACGGTGATTAAAGGGACAACACCGCTTAGTTTGCAGTATTAATTTCCACTCATCACGAACCCTTCCTATGTGTGTGTAAGTAGAACGTGGGCCGGCGTGCATGTGCGTGTGTTAATGTATACATAAATTTATTGTTACTGGTCATTAAGGAATATAAACACCCTTAGCGCGCCTGTATTAGCCATTACAGTGCTATACTAATGAGATGTTAAAATAAGGTAAGAGGCTTAATGGACAAAACAGCTCGGGGCAAAAAGGAGTAAAGTAAAGGTGTGGTGGTAGCGATGGAAGGGCGTACACCATCCCCCCTGACCCTGGCGACGGCAACTGAAGGCCCCGACAACCCACCACGGTCCTTGATCAATATTCGTAGAGGTTCCTCGGGGCGCATCCGTTCATCACCTCCTCATTTGTAGGTGTCAAAATGATATCGCCTCAGGATTTCCAATAAAAACGGCGCTTCCTTTTTCGATGTCAGTTCCTATGAATATCGTCTCGTAAATTTCCTTCCGTCAGAGAATTCGCCGAGTTTTCCTGCCTCATTCACAGCTTTCTCCTCCTCCTCCTTCTTCTATCCGTAGAAACTCAAAGAATGGTTTACGTGCTATAAATCTTGCCACGCGTTTCTTCAATCACTGACACATTCAGACAGATGCGCCGTCTTCCTCCAACACTCTACCTCCCTCCCTCCCTCCCTCCCTCTCTCTCTCTCTCTCTCTCTCTCTCTCTCTCTCTCTCTCCCCGGTAGACGTATGTACACTACTCCCTTTCATACTCGAAACTTCTGTTCACCACTCCTCTCCGCTTCACCACCCCGCGTCACTCTCAGACTGTCCTCGTTTCATCAAATACCACCACCGTCACACCTCGCACTGCACATAAAGAAGCCACATCATCAAAGGCATCGCTTTCAACCATCCTCGCCAAAGCACCACTCCTTTTGGACCCAATTTACGCCTTGACTCAGGAACCCTTTTTGGTTACCTCCGCTTTTATTTACGGAGTTCTTTTCATGTGAAAATTTTTAAATCCTTATGCTTCATTTGCCTCACTAGGAATTGGACGTATAGTTCTT
>NC_059279.1:7826152-7853652 GCF_017591435.1 Portunus trituberculatus | reverse complement strand
TTTCTTCTTCCTCTCCTTATTCCTTCTTCTTTTCTTTCTTTTTTTTTTTCCTTCTTGCTTTCCTTCTTTTTCTTCTTCCTTTCCTTCTTCTTCTTTTTCCTTCTTTCTTTCCTCCTCCTCCTCTTTCTCCTTTTTCTTCCTCTTCATGAAATATGTTTCTCTCTAAATCGCTTCTTAGGTCATTTACTTCTTTCTTCTGTCATTCACTAGTCAGCTTATTTCAATTAGTCTGTCCTTTTCCCAAACTTTTCACCAAGAACTTTTCATGTATTTCACGATTTCGTCCGATTCCTTTTTGTCTCCATATAAACTTAATACAGCAGTGATCCCTCCATCTTCTAGTCTCATATACAATTGTTCCTCGCCTATAATGGCTATAACCTTTCCCTTCAACTGTAGCACCGCGCAGCTCGCTTGCATGAGGCGTGGCAGGCATTTCGTCAATATCACATGTCGTTTTTTGTAGCTGTGGAATGGTAAAGTATTATAAACGGATCACAAAGTAAATATGCCGTCAAATGTAAACTGAAACCCCTCACATTCTGCTCAGCTGCTACTATACACACGAAATAATCTTGATATAGAGCTCTCTCAAGTAGCAGGAAGAATTTAAGAAGACACTTTTTTTTAAGGAATAACGTTGAAGTAAAGATAAAAATTAAACTTAAACGTGTCTATATGTCTTTATACTGTGCCATTAATATGCATGGGGAAATGCCGCAAGTTGGTGAGCAAAGTCAACACAACACAGACGCAGCTTCCTCGGACTCGCAAGAAAAACAAACAGTCAAACACTCGCCACGCAATTCACTTCAGGTTCTTGCTGCCAAAATTTTACTTGAAATTACAAACCACGAGTCCTAAAAATAACAAAACCCAATAAACAAACCATTAAAATCGTTCTCCCTATGTGTGTGTGTGTGTGTGTGTGTGTGTGTGTGTGTGTGTGTGTGTGTGTGTGTGTGTGTGTGTGTGTGTGTGTGTGTGTGTGTGTGTGTGTGTGTGTGTGTGTGTGTGTGTGTGTGTGTGTGTGTGTGTGTGTTCGTGGAAGTATTAGGCTTAAAGATTCAAAGCCAACCCACAGCAGCGTAGGAAATGTGTGCCCTCAACCTTGTACGCCCGAACCTCCTTCATTAAGGTCTTATTGTTCCTTCCTTAACCATTTGTTCTATTTATAAGATTCCCGTTCACATCCTTTCATTCGCAGGTTTTGATTGGAAGATTCCTTTAGAGATCCTTTACCACATGTTATGGACGTTATTTTTTTTTATAATCCCACCTATTCTGGATCGGATTCCTCTTCACATCCTTTCATTTACTTCATATTTTGATAAAGGATTTCCTAATTATCCTTTACTTCACTATAGTTGTTACCCATAGGATCTCTTATCTCTCCTTTCCTTCACTATTCGTGTTGGTTAGATATAAAGCTAGTATAGAGTAACGACATTATAATAAACCCATTCACATCTAAGGTATTCTGGGAGACAATTAAACACATATAGTGGAATGTCAGATACCTTAGTAGCTTGAACCCTCAACTCTGCAATCTGAAACTACAAACTATGAACAAGAGATCCAGACACGCCCGGAAGCTGCGAGGAGGAGGACAAGGAGACAAGGAGATAACAACGACAAGGAAACGCTCCGTCGCTGCAAGTGTGGTCGATAACACAATCCCGCCAGCTGCGTCTTCTCCTGGTACGTTTGTTCCTCTTGGTCCCTTAATGACTCACTAGACACCCTGACGGAGAGCTGCAGCTAATTGGTAAATATCCTTGCTTAATTAGAGGTTTATAGGTGTCGATTTTGGGAAATTACGACCCTTAATGAGGAAGATTTGCTCTGAAGAGATGGAGTTGAGAGTGAACTTACATTATGGTTAAAGCTGAGAAGGAACGTGTGTGTGTGTGTGTGTGTGTGTGTGTGTGTGTGTGTGTGTGTGTGTGTGTGTGTGTGTGTGTGTGTGTGTGTGTGTGTGTGTGTGTGTGTGTGTGTGTGTGTGTGTGTGTGTTCCATCATAATAAAGAACATTTTTACCATCTTCACTGTTTACCCACGTACGTATTCACAAAGAATTTTGAATGAGAAAGCAAATAAACAAATGAATAGGTGAAATATAAACCTCCAGTCAGTGTACGTAAGTGTTTGTCTTTTCAGGTGAACGTTCGTGACCTTTCCTTACTTCCCTCGGGCTCCCAACCTCGCTTTTTGGGTCTTGAGGTGCGGTCGTGGATATCCAGCGTTAAGGGTACTCCCAGCCAGTTCTCTTCACAGGAGAGAGAGAGAGAGAGAGAGAGAGAGAGAGAGAGAGAGAGAGAGAGAGAGAGAGAGAGAGAGAGAGAGAGAGAGAGAGAGAGAGAGAGAGAGAGAGAGAGAGAGAGAGAGAGAGAGAGAGAGAGAGAGAGAGAGAGAGAGAGAGAGAGAGAGAGAGAGAGAGAGAGAGAGAGAGAGAGAGGAAATGATGATGGGGAGGCTAATTTTTTACCCCAAATTGCAGAATGATAGGCTAGAACAGGGCCTCAATTAGACTGCCTTGGATCTATACTTGGCAACAGACTGAGTAGTATCACGGAGTTGCTAAATATTGCTATTACTAAGAACAATCCAACAATATCTCTAATGAAGCTTAAAGGATGAAACTAAAGAAATAAAGTACTCATCATCGTCACTGCAAGAGGAGGAAGAGGAAAAAAGAAACAACTCGGGTCGGGGAGACGGAGCGGAAGGACTGAGGCGGACTCGTTGCCTTGTCAGACCCGTGTCTTGGCGTAATGGCACATTAGGCAAGACGAGGGGAGGGCAAGGGAAGGGAAGGGAAGGGAAGAGAAGGATGCACTCTGGCCACACCACCGGCGGCAGTGTGTGGGTGTGTACTTGTTTTACTCGGCCAGAAGTTTTAATTAGTAAAGTTAGACGAAGAAACACGAGTGGGAGATGAAGGACTTTGAAGGGAATTTCAGGCCACAGCGAGTATAGTACGTGGACGTAACGAGGTGTGGCATCCCTGGCTCGTCCATAGAGTAGCAGGTGGTGGTGGTGGAAAACAGCTGCGCGTGACATGCCAAACGCAGGAGAGAAAGAGAGAGAAAGAAGGAAAAAAAAAAGTTTCTCTTCATGTATTTCATAATGTGATATCATTCCAGCCTTAGAATGTGACGGAAGGTGCGGCTATTCAAAATTAATTATACCTGTAGGGGCTCAGAGAGAGAGAGAGAGTAGCTTCGGTGCCCTGGTGAGAAAGAACATTTTCGCCAACAAATTCCTGCCACGGTACCGCCTCAGTGACAGATATTAATCTCGGGTGGTGGCACGGCTCCCTCTCTCTGCTTCCCTCCTGCAGCATTCCATTTTCCCTGTGACGTGACCCGGGGACGTGGCGGCGGGACCATCCTCTGCCTGGCGGGGAAAGATTACTTCTGCCTCTAATGGATTCGGGGTTAACTTTTTCTGCTTTCTCATATTGTGGGTGTGTGAATTATGCCATACGCTATGTGCAAGGCTCCTGGTGGTGGTGGTGGTGGTGGTGGTGGTGGTGGTAATATTTTCAAGAGTTGGTGTTCTTAGATCTTATAAATGAATGTCTCCCCCTTCCCCACCCCACCTCTCTCTCTCTCTCTCTCTCTCTCTCTCTCTCTCTCTCTCTCTCTCTCTCTCTCTCTCTCTTAAGCTTTTGGGAGAATAATGAACCTTCTTGACTGACATAATATACAAGATTTTTTGTTTGTTTGTTTGTTCGTTTGTGTGTGTGTGTGTGTGTGTGTGTGTGTGTGTGTGTGTGTGTGTGTGTGTGTGTGTGTGTGTGTGTGTGTGTGTGTGTGTGTGTGTGTGTGTGTGTGTGTGTGTGTGTGTGTGTGTGTGTGTGTGTGTGTGTGTGTGTGTGATAGCGCATCACTCACCCGCCATGGCAATAAAGCTAAGACCAATACTCGCCTCATCCCATCACAGACTAATGTACAGTAATCCACACTACTGCTGGTGAATGTGAGATGGACGGCTCAGTGAAAGCAAAACAAATATCCGCTTATTCAGTCCCAGATATGTTGGCTTTTAGCACCGAGCTTTTGTGCCTTGCGCTGTGCCTGTTATTAATGGAATGCATGGACTGGAGTGTAAATCAATGCATCGCTCGCTCCATCCCCGCATGTGACAGCAACACTAACAGGAATGAACACCAGTAAATCGGTCTATCACAGCGCTCGCCTCACCTGTATTGTTTCGTGATTACAGGTGTGAATTCTATGATAGTTTAGCTGTTTTTGTCAGGTTAGCTGAGAGGGAGTCTGTATTTTTGTTTGTTTGTATGTCTCTCTCTCTCTCTCTCTCTCTCTCTCTCTCTCTCTCTCTCTCTCTCTCTCTCTCTCTCTCTCTCTCTCTCTCTCTCTCTCTCTCTCTCTCTCTCTCTCTCTCTCTCTCTCTCTCTCTCTCTCTCTCTCTCTCTCTCTCTCTCTCTCTCTCTCTCTCTCTCTCTCTCTCTCTCTCTCTCTCTCTCTCTCTCTCTCTCTCTCTGACAACAATATGGGTACGAAATGTGACTAGGAATTTGAAAATATGCAAAATAAGTTTTCTCTCCCGGGGCAAAAGTTAGCTGTGTGAGTCGCAAAGTTAAGACAGCTAACGATAAACTTGAAAACAAAAAAAACATGAGAATCAATCAAGAAAAATGCGAATAATACATAAACAAAAACAAACAAAAACATCAACAAACAAGTAAGCAAGTAGAGCTGAGACTAACAAGATTTTTCCATACGTACGTGAAAATTCCGCATAAGATTCTGCGATAAAGATAAGTAAAACCTTCATTCCTCCATGTTGTCCCATACGCGAAGCCTTATCGTAGCTAGCGAAGTGCTGGCCAGACGCGCAACAAAGCCTGCCTGCCGTCCCACAGTCACGCCCGGCCTATAACCTTGTCCTACTTCTCCTTCTGACTCCCTATCCATCTTGCGTCTCAGCACTAACACGGCCGCCACTACCACCACCACCATCACCACCACCAGCAACTCTCATCCCATCTTCCTTGCCAACAGTTCTCATGGCTATATCGTATCCCATTCCTCTGACTTTTACATCCTTTCCTCAGCGGCTCGTCCTTGCTATCTCCACACACGCCGTTCATGTCCTTTATATCCGGGACGAGGACATTGCCTAGGAAGAGAATATGGGGATTCTTTCTCTAAATGGGCATATGTGAGAGAGAGAGAGAGAGAGAGAGAGAGAGAGAGAGAGAGAGAGAGAGAGAGAGAGAGAGAGAGAGAGAGAGAGAGAGAGAGAGAGAGAGAGAGAGAGAGAGAGAGAGAGAGAGAGAGAGAGAGAGAGAGATTAGCACAATATACGTACGCTGTTTGTAGTGAATTTACGGCTTGTCAGGTATCGTGTTTGATTAGCAATTACGCATCCTTATCCTGGTTCTCCCTTACCCATACCCTCCTCTCGGCTAAAAATAAAAAAAATAATAAAAAAGTGAGTTTTGCCGAGCGCGTTAAAGCGAAGAGTTTACTAATTTCACCTGCTGACTTTGGCTTGTATTGCTAGCGGAGCGCGGGAAACTCAATGAGAACATTGTACTTGTAATTAACGTTTAGCTCGATGCTCTCAGGCCTCTCCTCCTCCTTCACGTAATTAATGTTTTACTGATGGTTTAGATCTAGATCGAGCCTGTATTGTGTTACCGAACCGTTAATCAGAGGGAAGGTATACGCTGCGAGGATTCAGAGATTCAAGTTTATCTATATGTGTTCAATAATATCGCTTTTGTACACGGGAATCTCGTTTGGCAAACGTCTTTGTTGTACGAAATGTAAAGAGTTCCATGTGTATGAGTTTCAGGTTTGCATGTCACAGTGTAATGGGGTAGATATCGCTGGTTGTATAAAATGTAAGGCTCCGTGTGTGTTGTATTGAACGTGACATGATATAGGGTATTTGGAATGTGGTTAATGAACGTAATGTTAGAAGTTTCGTGAGTGCAGGATGTTGGGCAAGTTTATTACCAGTGTGCTCAGGGTTTCTTTTGTACCCAGTTAATTACACCGCCATTCTTCGTGTCCGGCTCATGTTTCAGAATACTGCTAATTTCCCATCACAGCCACGCTCTCAGCGCCACTTTTCCACTCTCCAGTAAACAGCCGAATGCATTCCCGTCCGCAGAAAGCGAATCAGTTTAAAACTCATATTGAAGGCTGGTATTGCACCTCATTGAAAATCACGGCTTGGGAAATGAGTTTGCCTACATTGCCAGTTGGAAATTAAATCAGAATTAATTTCCATACACGTGCCAGCCGCACGAGTTCATTAAGATAGAGTGGCATCATTTCCATATATTTCAGAGATAATTCACTTCCTGTCGTATACCGGAACTTACTTCATTAGATAGAAGAGACAAACGACTTCAGGGCACAGCAGCAGCGGAAGCAGAGCAGGTCTCTTTTAAAGAAAACAACAGACATAACATTCCCGCAGCTCCCGCCTGGCGTCACGCGGGTGCCAGCGAGGCTTCATTTGAATGCAGATAACACAGGCTACCTGGCACTGTGTAGAGTTCCTGACACGGGAGCCAGATTCTTCCTGGAGTGCCACGGAGAATGTACAATGGATATCCCTGCCGGAGCCCTATAATCGCGGTAGGAATGAGTAAACTGTGTGTGTGTGTGTGTGTGTGTGTGTGTGTGTGTGTGTGTGTGTGTGTGTGTGTGTGTGTGTGTGTGTGTGTGTGTGTGTGTGTGTGTGTGTGTGTGTGTGTGTGTGTGTGTGTGTGTGTGTGTGTGTGTGTGTTATCCTTCCTTCATCTCAAGTAGACACATAACACTACTCTCAATATCAAAACAACAAAATATCTAAAGCCATTAATTTCCATAACATAAAAAAAGACCAGCAAGATTATTTTTCACTATGACACGTATTTTCAAACTTTCTGACAACTTTCCCCCACTATTTCTAACAAGCCATAGTGTCGATAATTCAGGTTCTCAAGGATGTTTTCAAGATAGCAACAATTTGACAAGGATTCTGCATCACCAGTGCGAGACAATACCCTTAAAATCTTGACTAATGATCTGTGTGGGCTTTGATTGAGCCCTTATGAGAGGCCAAAGGGTTCCAAAACACGTCACAAGTGGAACGAAGCGAGATGGGATTTCATCACCCAGAGGCGGGCCCGCTTCAGATGGTTGATTGCAACTCGTCGCCGCGTCATCAGGTTCATTGTCAAGAGTTAATTAAGAGATGAGAGAACATGATCACCGCTTCCTTTCTCAGTAAGGAGCCTCGCCCACCTCCTCGTGTGTCCTGTGGCGCATCACGTCCTCACAACACCAGTGAGGATATCGTGTTTATGATTCAGAGAGACAAGATATTAGAGAGAAATAATGAGAGGCTTAGACAATATGATGGGCAGTCTCTCTCTCTCTCTCTCTCTCTCTCTCTCTCTCTCTCTGGGAAAGCCCTCCGGCTCTGCAGTTTCGTGGTCGAGCTGATGCGTGTCTTAATGAGAAACCTCAGACTTGAACTCCGAGAGAAAAGCACTACGCACGTAGTGCTGCCGTGCGAGAGGGTCTACGATTCCCGGCATGCTAGGCTGAAAAACGCTACACCGTTCCATCTTAAATCCGTACCTTGCCGAGTAAGACATGCCTAAGAGCAGCAATAGAAAGGAGAGCGTACAGTGTTGGAGAGTGACAGTGATTGAATTCCTTCTACCTGAAATGTTCAATTACTTGGATACCTTTAATTATGGCTGTCCTGTGCTTTATCACGAACTGTAATCATGGTAAAGAGCAGCCCAGAGTGATTTGTCTCCTGCCTCTTCCTGGTTCATGGTGTGGTGCGGATATGCTAATGTCTTTCTGCTGTGTTTTGACGGCAATTGAGTAAATCTTTTTTTCGTTCATGTTCCTCACTTTTCTTTTGTCGCTATCATGAAATCACCCTTGAGACTCTTAATTACTGCCACTAGAGTCTGTTAGATGACTAATTAAATCACCGCACGAGAAGAAAGGAGAGAAGTACCGAGAGTTGCACCTTCAGTCAATGAGCCGCCAGTGTTGGATTCTTTTTCCCTCACCACACCGTCAACTCTTTACCATTATTCATCTAAAGCATCGACCATAAGAAGATATCTGTCTCGAGGAAGCGACGGCGGCAGGTCTTGCATTATTAATTAAAAAGGAGATTTCAGCGGATGTTGCTAATGGTCTTCAGCAAAATCCTCCTTTTCATGTGAGGAAAATGTTAAAACTTCACAGTTCCGTCCCGTAAAAAGGCCAATATTTCATAACGTGTGACACAACGTTAAAATAAATAACGCGGTGATCAACAGCGACGTTCACCATTACCTGCACACTGCCACCACACTTTTCCATTACTACCTTCAGAGAGGAACAATAAAACTTATCAGCGTGTGTCAGGCAGCAGGCTTGCCACACGCTCACCACACGCAACAGCACGCAGATCTCACACTCTGAACGAAAATGTGTTGTTTAACTAGGAAAGTACTGAATATTTACTCCGATTTTCTACTTGTTAACACTACAATAATATATAACACTCTCTAAGTTTGTTGGTGAGCACGTCAACACTGCATGGCCATGCTGCACAAAATAGCTACTCTTAAATATTGGTATTGAAAATTTACCAATCGACTAAATTTACAGTCAAAGGCAACGAGTTTGCTTAGTCTTTGTACATTGTTTGGTGTCGGAGGAGCAAGCATGTGGTGTCACAGTCTGGTATGGGAGCTGCCTCGTCTGGCCGCCGTTTGACGGGCCAACAAAGCCGGGCGCTCGTCAGCTTCATGCCCCGTCGCCGAGGGATGAAAGAAAATTAAATCAGCCAGCCACGGCCAACTACATACCTCGTCCAGGAGACATTCCATAGCCCTGCGCCACTCAGGGGACAGTAATGTCGTGGCAGCAGCAGTGAATACTTGTATCTTGGTCCTTTTCACCGAACGTTTCACACAAGGCAGTTTGTTTCGGGTAAAAATTCCTGTTGTTTGTTGTTTATAAAAGTACTTGAAGATCAAACATTTCTGAAGTCTATGTTTACATGTACCTATTGTTGTTGCAGAATAGTAGTGTACTTAACAAGAAAACATCCTTCCTTGAATGAAATCCATTTCCTTACACTTGTAACCTTATCAACTCCCTTTCTTATTCCCTGAATCGTTAAGAGATATTAATTAATATATATTAATTGATATTAATATAATCAGCGTTTTTTCCTAGGTCTTCTCTCAGTGACTGAATTGAAGAGTCCATTCCAGTGTTCCAGGTAACAGGAAATAAATTTCCAGAATGCGTTCCCTTGTCCTCTTTCAACAGTAAACACTCTCGTACATTGCATAGTGCAGTGTATCATTCTTTTCTTCCATTAGTTACTCTGTGCAATCCACCCAAGTGTTCCAGAATTGAGGGATCGCAGGGTATGATTTTCCAGAGCGTTTTCCTCTCTCTCCTTTCTCCCTTTCTCTCTTTTCTTGAAGCCTTGCCCAGCGCACCCCACCTGCACGGCTGACTGGCTGAATAGGGCCGCTCTCCCCTGCCCAGTCAAGGCTTAAATGTCACCACCGGCCAACTGCCAAAACAACATTTCCCGCCAGACTTCATCACCGAGCCCCCTTATCCCTCATGCCTTTATGAAGACCAACCGCATCCCTTTGCTTTACTGCCTTGCCTTCATTTTATATTTACTTTAAACTTTATGAACTTTACTTTTTCTTTTGCATCTATTTTTCTTTATCATTGTTGTTTTACTGTCATGGTCATTATTAGTAAGAGCTCTGCTAAAATTATTTGTAAGGACGCACATCATTAAACAGAGAGAAAATTGTGTTACCTAGATCTTTTTTTTTATGGGAGGAGAAAACCTGGACAAGAGCAACAGAAAACGGTAATACAAAAAAAGGCCCACTTAGATGCCAGTCTCGAACAGGTTTGAGAAAGTTAGCCAAAAAAAAAAAGGATACAGTGGAACCATGCGTGCTTTAGGGTCCGAGGGGTCTCCAAGCACACGGGTTCGAATCCTGTCCACGGTCCTCACTCGGGGCAACGGTTTCCTAGCGGGTGGGCTTTGAGATAGGAGGTACGCTAAAAAGTATCCCCTTTAGCCCATAGATTCCCGTGAAAAGTCCACATGGTATAAATAAAAATAAAAATAAAAAAAATAGAAGTAAAATGATTGACGCGTATAGTACAAAAGTGTCTGAAAGAAAATAAATATCCTTAAACTATTCGCTTATTCCTATTAACATATTTTGCAGACCAGACACATTCTCTCATTCCCCGAGCTGACTGCCCTCTGGCCTAAACTTCCAGGCTTTACAATATAGATCCTCTTGTCTCCAGGTATCCACTTCAACTTCCAACTTCAATCACGTATATCCCCATTAACATTCTTTTCACGACACTCCAATCACTCTCAAGTTTCTCTGCAGCGAACGATTCATAATTTCTCCCCATTATCATCTTTAATTCCTTCCCGTTATCATTTATCGAATCACGCTTGATTATCATCTATTTAATTAGTATACTCCTCTTCATCATCTATACAATTCCTTTGCTTTGTCACCCAACTCCTTCCCATTATCATCATTTAATTCCTTTTATAATTATCTATCTGATTATTCCCCCATTATCATCTTATTTAGTTCCTACCCGCTATCACCTATCTTCTTTTTTTTCATCATCTAATCCTTTTTCTTTATCATCTATTTAATATCATTCCGTTATTATCTATCCAGTTCTTCACCCTTATCATCTTATTTAATTCCTAGACGCTATCATCTATCTTATTTCTCCCCTTCATCATCTAATTCCTTCTGGTATCCCCTATCTAATTCCATACCGATATTATCTATTCAGTTCTACCCCGTTATCGTCTATTTAATTCCTCCCTATCCCTCATTCCTCCCTGCTGTTATCCTTCCCCGTGCACTGTTATGATAAGGCTCCTTCGCTCTCTAAGTCCCTTTGAAGCTCGGTATTCCCCATTCTAACGACTGTCTTCCCTGCGGCTTCACTCGTCTTCCCTCCACCACACCACCCTCTGCTTCCTCTTCCTGTCCGTCTCCTTCTGCGTCTCCCACGTGA
Organism: Portunus trituberculatus; assembly: GCF_017591435.1. Taxonomy (NCBI): domain Eukaryota; kingdom Metazoa; phylum Arthropoda; class Malacostraca; order Decapoda; family Portunidae; genus Portunus; species Portunus trituberculatus. Next base: position 7,842,565 of record NC_059279.1, on the reverse strand, counting down.
CGCCTTATGCATTATGGCACTGGGTTTATTCTCTGCCACTCACTCGATGCTAGTTGGCCATTAGTTGCCTCCAAGAATTCGCTGTATAGATTTCCAATTTCTCAACGTCGGCGCTGTCTTACTTCCCTCTCTCACGTCTCATGCAGCGGGCTCTTCACCTCAAGTTCACCTCGAGTTCACCTCCTTCATGTCACAATCAGTCGAAGTATTGATCAAGTGTTGTGTTTATCCTTATTTTCGTGTAGTGCGTAGTTGTTTATTCTGGAATAGAAGGTTACACTGAGGAAATGAAAAGTATATAAATGCAGTACATTCAAAGATAAAGGAAGCCGCTAGTTGAAACTAGGGAGGCGGTGGTATAGTGGAATAGTGGATAAGGTGGTGAACGTGGGATCAGGCAGATGTACACGCGTAGGTTCGAATCCCACCATTTACAGCCTTGAAACTTTACCATTCGTCGATTGGTTTAAAATTAGTTACATGTCACCATGATATCCAGGTTCTAGGTGGTTACATGTAAGATGCGCTTGGGCGGTGATATGGGCCCTAATATGGGTACCACTATAAATAAAACTGCCTGCGCCACTAATGGGTGGAAGCTAAAGAGCGCTTCCTATACATGCTCTTCAAGTATACCTACAAGTAAGAAAGGGAATACTGTGAATTTTCTACCGCTGTCCTTCTTTCCCTGCTGCTTATGGTTTGTGTGAGGGAGCTATGTACAAAGGAAAAAGAAAGAAACGGAAAACTATGGCCCTTTTTACCGCTATCTTTACCCTTCGTTAGCCATACTGCCACTGTCAACATTATTCCGTTGAGTTACAGGAGAGAAAAGAGAGAAAGCCTTATTATTCTTTTTTTTATATATTACAGATATATCCTGAGAGTTTAGCTCACAAGTAGTGTCTAGTAAATTAAAGGTATTATAAGGGAAAAATTTGTCTAGTATTGAAGAAAAAGAGAAAGCAGTGAAAGAAGGCTGAAGGCAAATTTACTTATCTTTACACTACAGTAATATTCATGAGAATTTAGCATAGAAGTAGTTTCTTTAATCTGCATATTCACCAAACAGTCTACACACCCACACCCACACACACACACACACACACACACACACACAAAAAAAAAAAAAAAAAAAAAAGGATATTTGTTCTTTAATTTTGGGTAAATTTTTACCACTCGTTACGGGAACCAGCACTTCAAGTGGGCCTTTTTTCATATATATGTTGTTGCCTTTGGCTGGTTTCCATTCTGCATGAAAAAACGCACGCACGCACGCACGCACGCACGCACGCACGCACGCACGCACGCACACACACACACACACACACACACACACACACACACACACGGCCTCGTTATATTGATCTGACAGTCCCCAGTTTTTTTTTTTCGGCAAAATAAATAAAAAGAATCCTTCAGCAGCTGAGGCCCCCGCGACCACCACAATAATGACGCACGACTCGCTGCTGCTCATGGCACCACAACATTGATTATCGGGAGGTGCAACACTCTTTATTTCCCCTATAAATAAACAAAAAAAAAAAAAGAGGTGGTGGAAAAAATAGTCGACAGTTTGTTACACTGCATAAAATAACATGTTTGTCAGTAGCGCTCTCTCTCTCTCTCTCTCTCTCTCTCTCTCTCTCTCTCTCTCTCTCTCTCTCTCTCTCTCTCTCTCTAAACGAATAAATAAAACGAGTTGAATAACAAAGTGGCGATGAAAAAAGTCTACGGTTTGTTACAATACATAGCAAGTTTGTCAGTAGCCCTGCCGTTCCTACTCTCTTGACCTAACAAAAAAAAAAAAAAAAAAAAAAAAATCCTCTTTCTCTTTAGTTGAAAAAATAAAACAAGGAAGTGACAGAAAAGAAAAAGTCGGCTGTTTGTTACATTGCATAAACTATCAAGACAGTCAGTAGCGTTACCTCTCTCTATTTCTCTTTTTTTTTTCCTTCCTTTCCCTGTCTAATTTCCCGCTGGCTTTGTGCTGCCGTGTTTACTAGAATAGACAGTGCGTCGAGGGATGGAAAGCCGCGCCCTGCTGTTGCTGTTGCTGGTGTGTGTCAAAGTTCCGGGACGGCAAGGACACAAGAACTCAGTGTACGTGAACGTGTCGGGAAATTGAATGGCGCAGGAGAGACTTAGAGTACGTCGTTTAGTTAAAGCTGTAGACTATTATTCCAAGGTTTGTTTGGAGCTTGTTTAGAGTGGTTAAGGCCTGTGCTGGGATAGTTTTAGGCTTCCGCTATAGTTAAAGGTTGTTTGGTGGAATTAAGGCTTATATGGGGGTATGTTAATGTGCATTTGATGGTAATTAAGGATGGTATAGGTGGGATTAAGGCTTGAATAGGTGTAGTTAAGGCTTGTAGAGGTGTAGTGAAGGCTTGTAGAGGTGTAGTGAAGGCTTGTAGAGGTGTAGTTAAGGCTTGTAGAGGTGTAGTTAAGGCTTGAATAGGTATAGTTAAGGCTTGTAGAGGTATAGTTAAGGCTTGTATAGTGGTAGTTAAGATTTGCTTCGTGGCAATTAAGGCTTGTTATGGTTCAAGCTTGTTTGTTGCAGTTAAGCCTTGTATAATAGATAGGCCTTATGATGTGGCCTACTTGGTGTGGTTCAGCTTGCGGCGCGTCTCAGGTGCCGTGACCCCACGCAGTGCATCCTCTGTTTCGTCACATTGTTGGCAGTAAAGTAATAAAAAGAGCCGCACTCATTTTGAAACGTGTCATTAAGGCGCAGTTGTTTTTTTACTGATTACACAAAAGCACGTTTAAAAAAAAAAAAGTTCAGAGCACGGGCGAGAGCACATTGCAAAAACAAAAACAAAAAAACTGCTACGGCAACATTGATAAAAATAATAATTACACTTGTATTTTATGAATGTTACGCATAACTAGAATACTTTTAAAAAACATGAATGATAAAACAAACGAGTTCTGATGTACTGACGGTGCTCGGCCTCTCGTATTACAGCCAGCCAATCACATCCGCTTAAAGGAAATAGACTCGGCCAGCTCATTGCCGCCCTGCCCACGCGATCCTGCGCCTTCCAGGGGAACGACCGGCCCCACCACGACGTCAGAGTGGATCGACCTCCTGCAGGACATCCCACACTTCCTCTCCCTTCCTCTTCCCTGCGAGGCTTCTCTCTAAGCAGATTCCAGACTCGAGCTCGGCATCCTCTTATCTTTCTTTTGTCGCTGGTGCCTCTGCGCTCTGATTAGCTCCTCCATTTTTTTCTTTTTTTTCCCAGATTATACCTTTTTCTTCCTCCTTTCTTTGAGTGCACGTCTAGTTTTGTCATTTTTTCTTTTTAATTCCGTTTTTTGGTGTGAGTGAGTGGACGTTCGTTTGTCATGTTTCCTCTTGTCATGTTTTCCGATGATTGTGTCTTATTTCCCCTTTCTTTGAGTGTGCGTGCATTTCTTACATAAAACAAGAAATATTTCAAATGTTTCCTGGAGAGTTGGTGCATTCAGAACTGTCTCATCGTAACTTTACCGATTCCCTTTCCAGAAGAGGTGGAGACAGTAATAGACTCGCTCTGTACTAGGGACTAATGACCTTTCTCAGATCAGGAGCACGCCCCTTAGTATCACTCAGACGCTAACTTTAACTTGAACGATCTTTTCTCCATACTGAGAAGAGACAATAACATCAGCCTGTACTGGGAACTAAGACCTTCTGCAACTCTCACCTCGGCAGGAACACAGTAATCTCTAAAGGTACGTTTTGTTCACTGCGATTATCATGATCATCGCTGTACGATGATTGTTCAACGATTATCGCTCCACGATAGTAGTGGATGTACCATTTTTGCTTCGAGCGTCAGTGCCTGTGCGATTCTCGACGAGCCAGCAGTCACTTGGCGAAAGTGTCTCAAAGAAGGTATAGTTTCGCGAGAAAATAGCTTTCAGCAAACTGAGTAGAAAAAGAAGGTGGTTAATCAAATATCTTCTAACTGAAGAGATGGAAGATGAAGAAGTTATTTTCAAAATGTACGGGGGAAGAGAATCAAACTCACCTGGTTTTCCAACTTTATGGACAACTTGTGCCCAGAAGTTGTCTTTTAGTTGTTGGTCCTTGTATTTGGGATGTGAGAGCTGCCACAACGAGGGATGTTTTGCAACTTCCTCCACAAGGATCTCATCCTCTTCATCGAAAAACCTGCGAGCCATGATGACACACTCCTTCCAAGTCAAATGATCGTTTGCGACTGCGATTACATTCACCCCCTAGCCGTGCGGCTATTTGGGACCAACGATGATCGTTCGCGACTGTAGCGTCAGTCGCTCGAAGCAAAACAGTCCCATTCAAAAACATTGTATTAGTCCTCTAGACAATCGTTTGACGATCGTCATTGAGCCATGAACGATCATCGTTGAGCAATAATCAAACCGAGCAAAACGTACCTTAAACTCAATCATAACTTTATGCACCCTCAGATCCAAAAGGCCGTCCACACAATACACATCTCGACAGGCACTACGACAGGCACTGTTGCGCAAATGTAGTAGTGTTGACTCCACTGTGTTAATGTGGCCCAGTCAAACCCAGACAATATCCAAAGGCAGTTGTCGTTCTGGCGATGGCAATGTCTGGTGACTTCACACATCCACCAAAACAAGCAATTTGAATGTATTTTAGCAGGCACTAGCAGTAAGCCAGTCAACGAGAAAACTATCCGCTTGCTCGTTTGGACGCGGCTAAGGACCTGTTTAGCTTAAATAGGAACACGTCTTTTAGTAACTTATCCTCTTTGCATGCACTTTTTTGTAATTTTATTGCCCTTGTCAATGTCCTTCCTACAAAGAAAAAAGAAAAAAACACTAAAGCTCACCATAACCTCACAATATTCCAGCACCAGCAGGAGTAAAGATACGAGTACACTCTGCCACTCTCCCTGGACCCTCAGACCCTAAGGACCTCTCTATAGCCAGGAGCAGGTCCTTCAGTAAAGCTCCAGAGCCCACCATGACGTCACTGCCTTCCTTTCCAACACTAGCAAGATTAAAGATACACTCTCTATGCCCAGATATACTTACTCATGGGAACACCTTCTAGTAATGCCCATGCTTCCCTCGCCGCTACACTCAAAGGACACTGTTTGAGGGCAATTAAATGGAATGCTTGAGTCACGCTCCCGTCCCAGCTGCTCGTCTCCCCGTGCCGCTCATCAACCATTCGTCCCCTGTCACCTATGGAAACAATGCATCACGTTTCTCTTCTCTCGTTCCTTCTTTCCTTGTCTTTTCTTTCCCTCCCTTGTTGTCTCTTCTGTTATACGAGGCTATATACTGCAGGCTCCCTCTTTTTATCTCCAGCCTCTGTGTAAAAGATTTGGTTTTATGTCTGTCTATTTGTCCGTTTATTCAGGCAGCCATCATTCTGTCCGTTTCTATGCTTTTCTCTCTCTCTCTCTCTCTCTCTCTCTCTCTCTCTCTCTCTCTCTCTCTCTCTCTCTCTCTCTCTCTCTCTCTCTCTCTCTCTCTCTCTCTCTCTCTCTCTCTCTCTCTCTCTCTCTCTCTCATCAATGATAAAAAGCTTTTTGTTGTGTTCTCTTTTGTATTCAGTTGCCTTTTCTCTACAGGATTAGGAAACTCGGTCTACACGACCTAATACGATTCACTCACATCTAGGCAAGTTACCCTCAAGAACAACAGTGACTGAGGAATCTATAAAGAGGGAAAGATCGGCTGCGCTTTAATTTGGAACTTTTCCCCGCACGTCGTGACGGAAAGTGGCCGAAATGAGATAGTTTATCACCACTCGGCCGTTCAACTTGCTGTAAAAGGCACTAAATTGCTTACCGTTGTTGGAAGCTGCTGTGTTATTTAGGATTCTTTTAAACCTTTTCATTTCTCCTATATTTTTATGAGATTCTTTTTATCCCTTTTTTATCTCTACGCATTTTATTTTCTTTAACTTTCCCTTTATATATTTTTCCCAGATTCTTTTCAATCCTCTCAATTCTACAGTTTTCTTTTTCTCGCATCACATACAACCTTATTGATCGGAGAAGATTTCGTAACGTATCTTCTTAAAATCGTTCTATAATAAGCTACAATGGGACAAGATCACCTTCCTGTTTATTTTCCCTCTTTCAACCATATTCTGAAACGCTTCTGTGCCCCATCCAGTCACTTACAGAAGGCTCTAGTTGAAGTTACATGTGTCTTTAGAGCATTTTCATGGTTGTAGTGATAAATAAAAAAACTCAACATCATTAAACAGGGAAAACACTCCTTGGATCTCCCCTAATCATTTATGTGGCCTTTGAAAATAGTGGTGATGGGAAAGCAAAGCGCTTCAAAATACAAGTCTTATGTGTCTCCATGCAAACCTTTTTATTTTCTTCTCTCTTTCTCCTATGCTTTGAATGCCAAGCCCCAGACGACCGTGGAATTGAAAATGTTGATGCTTCGTCTCCCCATTAGAATGAGTTCATCTACAAATCGTGAGTTAATTTCACTGCCCCACAACCTAATAAGTAGTAGCCGCGGAAACACAATTTAGCGAGGCATGTTAAGGTAGTTACAATAATTATCTTCGTCAAAGGAGTAATAAGAGCAAGTTCTCCTCTGTCTTTGAAGGAAGCAACACACAGGGAGGAAGGGAAGGATAGGCAGGGAAGAGTCACTGGTGTTGGTGTCATCGTTAATTAAGAAGAGCAAGGAGGAAGGAGGAAATGTCACTGTTTCTGTAACTGTCAAGGAGCAAGGAAGTGAGGGTGCTCGGAAAAAAGTATCAGAAAAAAATAATGGAAAAATAATGCCAGGAGAAAAGTATCATGAAAAAAAGTCATTTAAGAAAAAAGTAACAATGGTTTAAATAGGTTAGGTTAGGTTAAGTTAATCGGAGAAAATTTCGTAACGCAGCTTCTTAAAATGGTTCTCTAATAAGCTATAAAGGGACAAGATCCGAAATAAAAACAAACACATTCAATATTTACGTTACTTTTTTTCCTGTTACTTTCTTTTTTGTTACTTTTTTTTTACTTTTTTCCTGTTACTTTCTTTCCTACAGTCGAATTAAGGAAGAAAAGAAGTGTCACTGCTACTGTTGTCTACTGGTGGTGTTGTCACGGCTAAGACAGATCAAGACGAACAAGGAACTGGAGGAGGAGGAGGAGAAAGAGAAAGAAGAAAGAGGAGTCGCATGTTTATCTCGCTGTCAAAGAGTAAGAAGAAGAAAAGGAACAAAGGAAAGGAGTGTTATTGCTACCGTTGATGTTGCTCTCGTGGCTAAGAGAGAGAAAAAAAAAATGGAGGAAGAGTGTTGATAATATCACTGTCAAGGAGGAAGAGAAGTAGAGAAAGAAAGGAGAGTCACTGCTACTGTTACTCCCGAGGAAAAACAAAAATATTAAGGAGTCGGAAGCAGAGGAAGAGGAGGAAGAAGAAGAAAAGGAAGAAGAGGAATGACTGCTGCTGCCGCCTCCGCTAAGGATGAGTAATAAAAGGAAGAGCAGCTGGAGCCCAGGTGACCGTAAGTGGTAATAACGATAACGAGGACCAAAACACCACATTTACCACGTACTAACCCGCCACGCTGCTCTCGCCTCTTTAAACTTGTCTCCCGCCGCCAAGACACCACTATTGACTCAAGTTCTGAAAATTAATGTCTCTTTCTTTACTCCTGGTGGGACGGGAGTGGCTAGGAAAGGCTGGAAAGGAGACTAAACACCTCATAAACGACACGAGACAATCTCACCGTGCTTGTAGACTTGTAATGTGTTGTAAAGTGTTGTAATGTGTTGTAGTGTCTTGTAGTTCCGAGAAAGGACGATTTTCGTGGAGAAGTTCATCGGAGCCTTTTGTTATTTCCGCGTGCTAAATTATGACTCCGGGAAAAGTTGAGTTTTACGAAAGTTTTCTTATTTAGAGTTTTCTCACACGAAATTGTCTTTTTCTCTCTCTCTCTCTCTTTGCAAAAATTCGCTGACTGAAAGAGTATGGCTGGTTTGTGTGCGTGTAGGTGTGTGTGTGTGTGTGTGTGTGTGTGTGTGTGTGTGTGTGTGTGTGTGTGTGTGTGTGTGTGTGTGTGTGTGTGTGTGTGTGTGTGCATGTAATTCACATCCTCCTCCTCGGTCGCCTGCTGGTCACCCAGCCAGTCTTCCCCATTACGGAGCGAGCTGAGAGCTCATAGACCGATCTTCGGGTAGGACTGAGACCACATCACACACTCCACACACCAGGAAAGCGAGGCCATAACCCCTCGAGTTACATCCCGTACCTATTTACTGCTAGGTGAACAGGTGCCACACATTAAGAGGCTTGCCCATTTGCCTCGCCGCTTACCGGGACTCGAACCCGGGCCTCTCGATTGTGAGTCGAGCGTGCTAACCACTACACTACGCGGTGTGTGTGTGTGTGTGTGTGTGTGTGTGTGTGTGTGTGTGTGTGTGTGTGTGGGGATGGATAGGAGAGTAAAGATAGTCAGGCTTTCTCACGGATCTTGAATTGCATGAAAAGAGAACACTTAAGTCCTAACATTCACCACGACAATTCCTGACAAGAATAATTAACGAAACACTAAAACAAGGCGTTGCGAAATTAATTAAGTCAATCCTAGAATAAGAAAAGAGAGAACTTGCAACAGAACCAATTGTGTGTATCAAAGAGGTCTGGGGCTGACAGATTCTCTCTCTCTCTCTCTCTCTCTCTCTCTCTCTCTCTCTCTCTCTCTCTCTCTCAACAGGAAAGAGACAAGGAAACAAAATAAAAGGAAAAAACAGGTGTAAAAACTAGGGAAAAACACAGAAAAGTAAAAAAAAAAAAAAGAGAGAGAAAGGAAGGAAGGGAAAGAAAAATAAACTAAACAATTTCGTAAAAGGGTAGTGAATGGTGACTCTCTCTCTCTCTCTCTCTCTCTCTCTCTCTCTCTCTCTCTCTCTCTCTCTCTCTCTCTCATACGAAACACCTTCCTTCCTACTCTCACTAATTACGTCTCATCTTGTCTCCATCCACTCCCTCTCGGCCACAAGACGATGTTAAATGGAGTATTTCCCACAAAACCTGTTCGTTCCCTTCTCTCGTGGCTGTATCTCAGGTCACTGTTATCTACCTGGGCTTAATTACTTCAGACTAGGGACACGTGCGTGGAGTGTGTGTGTGTGTGTGTGTGTGTGTGTGTGTAACTTGACCTATTCTTCTTTTCCTCTCAGGTACACACACACACACACACACACACACACACACACACACACACACACACACAAGAGGAGGTCACGTACAAGTTGTCAACAGTTCTCGCTAAGAGTATTGAGTAACAAAGATATTTTCTGGCATTTTCTTTGATAAACGAAGCTTCGAACTCTTGTGCAATGAAATTAGAATAGGGTGAAAGCGAGAGAGGGAGGAGGAGGAAGAGGAAGAGGAAGAGGAAGAGAAAGAGAAAGAGAAAGAGAAAGAGAAGAAAGAAGAAAGAAGAAGAAGAAGAAGAAGAAGAAGAAGAAGAAGAAGAAGAAGAAGAAGAAGAAGAAGAAGAAGAAGAAGAAGAAGAAGAAGAAGAAGAAGAAGAAGAAGAAGAAGAAGAAGAGGAGGAGGAGGAGGAGGAGGAGGAGGAGGAGGAGGAGGAGGAGGAATACAAAGGAATACAAAGGAAGACAAACAGCAACAGACCCTTAGGTCCTTACTAGGAGGAGGAGGAGGAGGAGGAGGAGGAAGTACAGAACAGGAACAGAAGGAGAAAGAAACTGACTCGGAGAAAAGGTAAGCAAAGAGGAAGAACAGGAGTAGCGTTAGCAATAGGAGAAGGAGAACGAGAAGTTAGAGAGAAGCAAGAAGAGCAGGAAGAAGCGTGATCGATTAAATTCTCACTTACTATCCTTGGCGTCGCATCAAAATAACTCGCAGAAACACAAGACCAAGAAAAAATATTGTAAAATTATATAATCAATCACATTAGATTTTTTTATACACTGAAAGAAAAAAATACAGGGAATGGCGTAGCTTTTCAATAATTAACTTTACAATATAATCAATAGAGTAACAATGAGGAGAGTAGAGAGGGAAAACTAACCTACAAAAAATAAATAAAAATAACAGGGAGGAATGAATCTTTCATCTACTTTCCAGATAAAATGACACGTGCCTTCTAAGAGGATGTGATTCTTTCAGCCAATTAGATCCCAGAGACTCAACCAAATCCTCTTTCTTATACAGAGATGAACGAAGCGCCAGACCTCTCTATAGAATCCCGAGGGCTTTCATTTAGATAACGGATCACTTCATTAATAACGGTAATTGAATCTATAATTATTACTTTTATCCATCCCTATTTCTCTGTCAATCCAACACCATACCCCACCACACCTCACTTCACCTCACCTCACCTCACCTCACTCATTCACTCACTCTCTCTTTATCTCTAGTCGTGCAATTCAACATGATATCAATTAATAACAAGTCCTTTCTTTTCCTACAGCATTGCAGTGTATTTCAACGGTAAACCTTCTGAGTATTAAAATAAAACACTGCCATCACGAATCAAAGTAAATTACCCTTCCCTCCATCCCTCCCACCTCCCCCCCACCCCACCCCACGTCAGTAATGCGACTAATACACAACACTGCCCCTGCAACACAACACAACACACGTCCCTTGTCTGGCCGATCGAATCCCTGTCTTTCAAGCTCACTGAGAAAAAACAAAGGAAAACCAGACACAACACGACACGACACAACACGACACGGCACGACACAACACGACACGGCACGACACAACACGACACGGCACGACACAACACGACACGGAACGACACAACACGACACGGAACGACACAACACGACACGGAACGACACAACACAACACAACACAGCACAACACAACACAACACACGTTCCTTTCCTTGCTAATCTTCCCAAAAGAGAGAGAAAAAATAAGTAAATAACAAAGGAAAACAAACAACACAACACGACGTGAGACAACACAGGCCTCTTTCTTGGGCAAGCGAACCGCAAAGACTTCCAGACAAAAAAAAACAAGGAAAACAACACAACACAACACACGTCCCTCTCCTGACCAATAAAACCCCAACCTTCCAAACAGACTGTGGGGAAAAAACGAAAGCAAAACAAAGACTAACTTTAATCAAAACAAATAAAATCCATTGTCCCCGCCCAAGACTGCCGGAGGTAAACAGGTTGTCTGCTCCTTTGTCCGAGTGAAAGAACACACGGGCCATGAGAGAAAGTCGTGCCTCATCCAATCTAAGCTGAACCTCCTCGTGAATTGCCAAAGACCACGAATGGAAGGCAGGTACAATAATGGACCTGTGGTGGGCTTTGTATCGTTCCTTTGCTCCCTTAACGAGAAACTGTAAGCGTTCATCATCTTTTCTCATCTTCCTCATGATCTCTGCACTCTGAAAATGAAAGCTGGATTTTTAATTCGCCTCGGATATAGTCATTACTATCGTTGAAGTATCCTTGTGAGAATCTAGGAGAACTCATTATCTGATTTCACCGCCATCGTCATCCCCAAACCTTCAAAATATAAGCAAGATTTTCAATTTAGTATCTCAATTAATAATAGATTCACTCGCTGATGAAGTGCTCTAACAGGGAGCTATTCTCGTATCTGCTTGAAGGTTGCAAGGGCATTATCATATCTAAAGGTGAAGGTATCAAGACTTTTTATATAATGATTTCCCAAAACATTCTCATATCAGTGACCACACTCCTCCAACTAGACTGGCACTGCCGGTAACCGTGCTAAGTCCGCGGGCACAAATGCAGTAATGTTGATCGCACAGTGTCGATCTCACCTAGGCAAACCCGGACAGTAGCAAGAGGGAGTGGTCGTTTGGGTGTGGGCAGTGTCTGGTGATTTCACGCTACTACCAAAACAGGCACTTTGCTCGTACTTAATCTGGCACAGTCGGTAAGCCAGTCAACGGGTAAACTACCCGCTTGTGCTCGTGGGCCCAGCTGTCTCGTCTGAATGGTTCTCTCCTACTAAGGCGTGAAGGCTCCCGGACGCGGCCACTAAAGGCGATCGCCCCTCTGATCCTCCATCACCACATTAGCGGAGACAATGAAACGTGTTCGCTGGGCTGAGTAGCTTCCACCTCACCTCCCCATCTCCCTTCCAATCAGTCCGAGGTTACGTCTTAATCTGGTCTATTCTGCTCTTTCTTGACGTAGATGCACCTCCTCCCTCCTCCGCTCAGCTCTTCAAGAGACTCCTCTGCCCTGAATTAGCGGCGAGTGGTCCATCTAATCAGACATGTTAAGGATGAGTTGGTAAAGGCAGCGTTCCATCAGGTTCACTACATCAAAGCCGCCGCGTCACCTCAGTGCTCCACACTCAAGACACGTTCCCTGATGAACACCTACGATATACACACAACACACAAAAGGAAAAGTGTTTTTCTTTCCTCTATTCTTAGATGCAAGTCGCCGCTGCCCTGTAATTGTGATCATGAAGATAATGATGCTAATGAGATGACGACGACGACGGCAACTAACAGTTGATGATAATGAGGAGGAGGAGGAGGAGGAGGAGGAGGAGGAGGAGGAGGAGGAGGAGGAGGAGGAGGAGGACAAAGAAGAGAGATGTTAAGGGTGCGTAAGTGGAAGAGATGTAAAGTTGCTTTACTTTTGTTAAAGTACTGTGCTATTGTTCTAGTAGACAACGGAGAACAGACACAATACAATGCGCACGCAGCTCATTTCTTTTTTGCTTCAAGGAGGAGAGAGCGGCAAGGGAGGTGGGAGGGGAGCAGAATGGAGAGGGGGAAGAAAAATACCCTGGAGTAGTTTTCAACGCGGTGATGGTGTGAGTGAAATAGGAACGAGATCTCCTTCACTTGATGATTGTGAATTTGCTGATAAAAAGAGCGAAGGAGAGGCAATAGGGGTGATATTCTCCAGAGACCAGTGGCGGTACGGATGGAATCTCTCGTATCCTTTTGGTATATCCTTCAATCCCTGTCCGCCATTATCACGCACATCCACGCGTCCGCAAATATCCTCCTCCTCCTCCTCCTCCTCCTCCTCCTCCTCCTCCTCCCCATCATCCTCCTCCAACTCCTCCTTCTCCTCCTCTCTTCTTTTTCTTCTCTCTCCTCTTCCTCTTTTTCCAATTCCTCCTCCTGCTCCTACTCTTCCCCCTCTTCTCCTCCTTCTTTTCTTCCTGTTCTTATTATTCCTTCTCTTTCTCCTACTCTTCCTCCCCTTACATCATCCTCCTCCAACTCTTCCTCCTCTGTTTTTCTTTTTCCTCTCTCCCCTCCTTAATCTTTTCTTCTTATTATTGTTCTCCTCCTCTTACTACTCTTCCTATTCCTCCTTCTCCTCCTTCAATCCTTTTTCCTCTCTTTTCTTTTTCTTCTCCCTTCTTCTCCTTCATCTTCTCTTCCTCTTCTTCCTATTTTCTTACTACTCCTATTCTTCCTCCTTCCTTCAATCCTCTCCCAATTATCTCCTCTCTTCCCTCTTTCTTCTTCCTTCTTCTTCTTTTCTTCCTTTTTTTCTATCCTTCAATCTCCTATTCTTCCTCCTCCTTCTCTTCCTTCTTCCGAGCTGAGAAGATTCGTGTCCCTCGCCAAAGCCAGAAGGGTCTAGGCGCTTCACTGTTGTCGCCAGCTGAGAACTTTTTCGTCACCTTGCATGAAAATTTCTAAACATACAAGTTATCCCTCCTCCTCTCTCTCTCTCTCTCTCTCTCTCTCTCTCTCTCTCTCTCTCTCTCTCTCTCTCTCTCTCTCTCTTCAGGTACCCCTTATCTATCATCGGCATTCTTCTTCTCCATTATTCCATTATTTCCTACTTTATCTTTTTTCCTCTCTTCTCTATTTTCTTTCCTCAAAATTGGTAGCGAGGTTTTCTTTAGAATCATAGAATTATTGATTTAATGGAATTTTTTTTACACAAGAAACTGTTTTGGAACTTCTAAAAGACACACACATACACACTCACTCACACACACACACACACACACACACACACACACACACACACACACACACAGACGTACACTCCAGTTCTTCGCGTGAGTGGGCAGGCAGAAAGGCACGCCAGAGAGGAGGAGACTAATCCTTGCAAGCTGTCAGGAGGAAGTGGCGTGAAGATGTTTGTTGTCAGAGGATGGGCGTTCTCGTGAAAAGGTTCCAGAATTCACGCTCGCATAGAAACGTCAAGTGTGTGTGTGTGTGTGTGTGTGTGTGTGTGTGTGTGTGTGTGTGTGTGTGTGTGTGTGTGTGTGTGTGTGTTGTTCGTCACTCTGGATATACATTCTCCCCCCCAAAACAAAAGATTTCCAAAATGTTGACGGGACGGGGTTAAATCTTTCAAAATAAAAATAAAAAATCACGCGCAGTTTTCCGTGAAGTGATGCAATACGACAGCGGCTTTAAATAAATATATATCCTCAGTAAAAACCAAGCTTTCCCAAAATATTCACGCGATAAATCTTCCAGAAAAGAAAACAAAAAGTCATGCGTAGTTTTTCGTGAGGTGAAATGATATGAGCGTGCCTTTAACTTGGCATTTTTGTGAAAGATATATATATATATATATATATATATATATATATATATATATATATATATATATATATATATATATATATATATATATATATAGAGAGAGAGAGAGAGAGAGAGAGAGAGAGAGAGAGAGAGAGAGAGAGAGAGATAGACAGATGGAGATAGATAGAAGAATAGATGGTTGTGGATATAGATAGCTAGACAAATAGATAAATACTAAAAAGATTATCTATAGACTACAAGTTCTTAATGTACAACGTAAACACTATTAAAACCACAAGACAGAGATAAATAACGAAATGCTCCTTAGTAACTGTAGTGCACTGAAAAGCAGGAACAGTGGAAGTGGGTGCGGCAGCTGGGACCATTGGCGCGGCAGTGTGGAAGTGAAAGACGTCCAATGTGGCCCAAGGAGTGTGACCCAAAGCTGAGGTAGCGACACGTGGTACAAATAAGTGAATAGGAGCATTGGTGTCCTCAACAATACTTCCAGGCATTATCTGCTTACACATTTGTCCTGAATACGTCCTTCCCACGCGTATTACGGGGAAACACTGAGCGGAAATTACCTTTTATTTCATTTCTAGCGATGAAATTGTCAATATAATAGTAACGAAAGCTGCTTTGATAACCCCGGGCCGCTTAAAGTTAATGGATTACCTCAAGCTCTCCAAACTTATTCACTTTGGTAGATACTCGTCTAAACTAAATAAGGTAAACTTCGTCTCCGCCCTCGCGTGTGTCTACCCTCGGTGACTGGAGTGGCGGGACTCTGCTGGCGAGGCGAGGGATGTGTTGCCGAGTGCCACGAGGAAGGGCGATGTGTTTACTCGGATTCTTGATGACAGAGTTTTGTTTCATGTCAGCTAGTCTACGTGGCAACAGCGATGGCCGCCACTTTGCCTTCCTTCCCTTCCCTTTCTTTCTTTCTTTTGTGGCCACTCTGCCTTTCTTTCCTTTTCTTTCTTTCTTTCTTTTTATTCTTTCTTCGGTGGTAATTTTTCCTTGCTTGCTTTCTTTCTTCCTGCATCAATGGCCAGTTTTCTTTCTTTCCTTCCTGTTTTTCTATCTTTTCTTTTTTTCCTTTCTTCGATAGCCAAATTGTGTCTTTATTCCTTTTTTTTCAGTGGTCATTCTGTCTTGCTTTCTTTCTTGCTTAATTTAAACTAGATAATTCATTCTGCTTGGATTTGCTTGTTTTCATAAGTGTACAAACTTTTCATTCCGCCTCGTTTTCCTTCTTTCGTTTTTGCTTGAGTTACTTCAGAAGTGTACAAACTATTTATTCTGTACCGTTTCCCTTTCATTCACTCATTCTTGCTGTTCTTCTGTGTACATAATTATCTATGCACTCAAATCCATTCATTACATACCTGAACACTACGGAGAATGAATGGTCTTCCTTTTCATTAAACTTCACACACACACACACACACACACACACACACACACACACACACACACACACACACACACACACACACACACAGAGAGAGAGAGAGAGAGAGAGAGAGAGAGAGAGAGAGAGAGAGAGAGCTGGTGTTATTAGGACACAAGTGCACTGCCTGCCCTAACTCAACCAGCGCCATCTGTTGTCCACCGCAGAATCTGAATCACTGCACTCGTAATCCATCTCTATGCTTTCATTTTCCTATTAACTAGCTCACTATAAATTCACGCTTCATTTTTCATCCTCTTTTTTTTCTCTTTTATCATTTCCATTTCCTTCCTTATTCTCTTTTCAAAATCATCATTCTCTAACTTCCTTCGACATCATTCTCTCTTTCCTCTCCATTTCTTCCCCTCACGAGTTTCCTTCACTGCTTCCCCTTCCCTTCCTCCTGCGCCTCCCACGTCTCCTAATTGGGTTCTCTTGTAGCGTCCCTTCCATTCAAATCGTCCCTGTGGTCCCTCTTCCTCCT
>NC_059279.1:7808652-7823652 GCF_017591435.1 Portunus trituberculatus | reverse complement strand
GGGTAGGATTGAGACCACATCAACACACAACACACACCGGGAAAGCGAGGCCATAACCCCTCGACTTACATCCCGTACCTATTTACTGTTAGGTGAACAGGGGCCACACATTAAGAGGCTTGCCCATTTGCCTCTCCGCTTACCGGGACTCGAACCCGGGCCTCTCGAGTGTGTGTGTGTGTGTGTGTGTGTGTGTGTGTGTGTGTGTGTGTGTGTGTGTGTGTGTGTGTGTGTGTGTGTGTGTGTGTGTGTGTGTGTGTGTGTAACTGAGTATTTCGTATCGTCTCGTCTCTCGTCTCTCTCTCTCTCTCTCTCTCTCTCTCTCTCTCTCTCTCTCTCTCTCTCTCTCTATTTTACATAACACAGTTCACATCTCTTTCAAGCGGCGAAGTTTTTATCTCCTGTACGCAATGGGAACTCTACCTCACTCACTCACTGTAGCTAACTTGTAACAGCACCTCTATTGAGCCTGTCGCCACCACTCGTCATGGAGGCAACACCTCAGCCACGTATGTATGTACCCTCGCTTCTCTGTGGAATACAAGATAAGTTACTTTCACCTAAATGGTAATTTTTTTTTCCAAAGATTACAAATTAACGCGTCACTTCGCTGTCACATAAATTTCTCATCAGTTGAAGGTTTTAAGGGGTTTTCTTTCATAAATGTATATTTCTAAGACGATTAGCGATTCCTGCTGTTTTGAATCCAATGCGTTACCTTCTAGTTTATCATCATCATCATCATATATATATACTGTATATGTATATATATATATATATATATATATATATATATATATATATATATATATATATATATATATATATATATATATATATATATATATATATATATATATATATATATATATATATATATATATATATATATATATATATATATATATATATATATATATATATATATATATATATATATATATATATATATATATATATATATATATATATATATATATATATATATATATATATATATATATATATATATATATATATATATATATATATATATATATATATATATATATATATATATATATATATATATATATATATATATATATATATATATATATATATATATATATATATATAAATATATATATATATATATATATATATATATATATATATATATATATATATATATATATATATATATATATATATATATATATATATATTGGCATTGATTATGAATTTATTGTTCGTCTCTAACTGATAAAAAATCTTGAGCATTTTCTTACGTTCTCAGTTACGATCAGGAAACACGAAGTCAATTCATACTGTTCATCATTTTAAAATTTCGGTTATTTTAAGCCTCAGGTAAGGTAAGTGTAGCATGACGACCTTGTGTAAGAGGGATACATGTGGGGCATGAACTTCAACATTCTGAAACCTTTGTAGGAAGAACGAACATTTGTGAGAAATCTTTTTGGCACGAGGTTCCACTTTTCGAATTTCGTCGCATTTGAAAGGAAAAATGACCACGCGTTGCAGTGTTGGAGAGGAACACGTGACGCTGCTTTTTATTACTTCAAGGGTCATTGATTAGTGGGCAGTGATGGGGAGCCTCCTTCACCCGTAGCTCCTCCAGGCACCATAATAAAAGTGTACATGGCTGAGCGGTGGAAACAAAGCCCATTCGAAGCACTATAAACAAGACCTCGGTCGCAGATTCGAGAATCCGGTGATGGTTTGACACTCGTTTATTTTGCGATTCTATATAATCAGAGATGTAACGTTTTTTACGTAAAGGGAGCATTGACTAAGGCCACGAAAAGTAACAATAAAAAAAAAAGTCACTGAGAAAAAGCACGATTATAAAAAGAAAAAAGGGTTACTGAAAAGACTCACTGAATAAAGGCCAGCTGAAAAAGAAAATGAAAAAAGGCCAAAGAAGAAGAAACTCGCAGGTAAAAAAAAAAAGATCCAACAAAACAGGTACAGTAAAAAAGATTCACTGAAAAAGGCTCAATGCAAAAAAAAAGCCCCTGAAAAAGTCATACTGAGAGAAAAAGCCCAATGGAAAAAGGCCCACTGAAAAAAAAAAGAAATCACTGAAAAAAGTCTCACTGGAAAAAGGCCTATTGGTAAAATGTCCTACTGTATAAAAGAAAAAAAGGTCACTGTAAAACCACCTCTTTAAAAACACGCTCACTGAACCCCATTAAAAAAAATAAAAGATCCACTATACATCAAAAGATTTGCATTCTTTTTTTTTTTTTTTTTTTTTTTTTTTGCCATCACTCGTGTCTTGTAAACATGGTCTCAACGTGCACCTCAACACCTGTGTCAGAGCCACAGGTGCGTGTTGATGACGCGTGCCTCTTCCTCCCAGCTGCAGCCCACACTGTTCAGTACTCCTTGGCAATTGCTCCTTGCAGGATATGAACTCTGAGCACTGAAGTAATTGAATATGTGATGAGTTCCGAGAAAGTAGCTTCGGAAATATTCCTTGCGTGAACAGTGATAGAAGAAGCAGTAATCATTTTGATGTGAGAATACTTAAGTGCTTCGGAGAATACTTCAAAATTGTCATGATGATAAGCGGCAAACTTACATTAAGGAATGAAAGTTGAAATAGTGTGTAACCAGACGTTCGAACATCTTACACCAAGAAAACATGACAAAAGAAAATACAAATGAATACTTTTAAAACACTGTCATGAAAATAAGCAGCACACTTACACAAAGAACTGAAGGTGGAAATGGTGTATAATCTGACACCCGAACATCTTGCATCCAGAAACGAGACAAAAAAAGATAAATAAATAAACAAATAAGAAAATATAAACAGAGCTAATACCGGAGGGAAGTCCTAAGCAGAAACTAACCAACTGCAAGCGGTTGCACCTTGAAGTGAGAAGCTGAAGCAGAATAGGCAAATCAGTGAGGAAAACTGAGGAAATCCATGAAACGTTAAGCTATACTAGCGAGACTTTACGAGCAGAGTGGCGACGCATTTCAAGAAAGTGATAAAGTGGAAGTGTGATGGAAACATTGAGAGAATGGCGCCTCTACCTTCGCTGGGGGCTGCGAATGTTCCTCGTGGCCTTGGCAGGCGTGATGAGCGCGGCGCTCCTCACAGTCCCCCTGCTCATAGGTATACCACACTCCCTAATAAGAGGCGAGGAAGGGGGATAATTTCGAGACAGTTTGGAGATAGTTTCGTTCCTGTGAAATGAAACTCCACAGGTGTTTTGAACGTGCGCCGGTAATTCGTTTTGTTTGTCTCGAGCAGAATTGAGTTTGGGTCCAATATCGGGTTCGGATTCCTTTGTTTTCTTTCAGATTGGGCATTTTTTTTTTTTTTTTTATTTACCATTCCATTCCACTGCACTGGTGTAAGATAGACGAACTCCCGTATCAATTCACAGGTACGTACGTATTTTCCTCTATTCTTACACCCTTTCTCTTCCATGTGAATCTCAAAACACAGGAAATATATTGAGTTTCTGAACGAGGAAAAGGGGAAAAGAGTTTTGTGTTTTCGCGTTCTCTCTCTCTCTCTCTCTCTCTCTCTCTCTCTCTCTCTCAACATTAAAGCCATTCGCTTCGCTTCGCTCCAGCTTGTACTGCTTCAGTGTTTCGTTCCCAGGGCAAGAACCGCAATCTTGTCTCACCAGCGACAAAACTTGACTCGTAAAGGGCCCAATGCTCCAAGCAGTCTGAATACGCAGAGTTTTAGTGTCCATAACCGCGGCGAGTAATGTAGAGGCTCGAGTAACGTATTGATTGCTTGTCTGGAGCGAGCTGGTTATAATATGCTGCAAGAACAACACCACCACCACCACCATCACCTCCACAAACAACAACAACATTGCTATTACTATTATTTTTTTATAATTACCACTACTACTACTACTACTACTTACTACTACTACTACTACTACTACTACTGCTGCTGCTGCTGGTGTTGCTGCTGCTGCAGTAATAGTAGCGACAAAGTTTTCATTTAGGAAAAACAAGGAAAAAAGTATACTTGTAAAAACTCATTAACAGACCTTCTCTGAAACTGAAAACTTCACATCTCATCTCTTGCTAAAGGAGCCTCTATGAAGTTAAGCGTTCTGAGGAGTCTGCGCCAGTTGTTCTTAGAACCCCCACCTTCTAACTCTGTACAAGGGCTTTATCCGCTCATGCACGGAATACTCTTCGCATGTACGGAGGGTTCCACTCACACAGTTTTATTAGATAAGGTGGAATCAAAAGATTTTTGTCTTATCAACTCCTCTCCTCTGGCTGACTGTCTTCAGCCTGTTTCTGACTACCGGAATGTTCCATCTCTTGTATCTCTTATCGCTATTTTCATACCAGATGTTCTTCTGGTCTTCCTTACTGCATGCTTCCCTTCCTCCTGCAGCCTCGCTTCACAAGGCTTTCTTCTTCCTCTCACCCCTACTCTGTCCAACTCTAATGCAAGAGTTAACCAGTTCTCTCATTGATTTATCCCTTTCTCTGGTAAACTATGGAACTCCTTAGTATTACCTGCATGTGTACTTCTAACTTCCTACAACTTGACTTCATTTAAGAAGGAAGTTTCAAGCCATTTATCTCTTTTATTTCGATAACTGCGATGGCATTGGCAACTTAGTGGGCTTTATTTTTTCATTTTATGTTCTCCCTGGCCAGCTTTCCCGTCTTACACAAAAAAAAAGAAATTTCTCGTTATATAATAGAAGATTCCCACCAGTACATTTCTTATGTTTTTTTTTTTTTTTTACATCTACCTGTATACTTATCAACTATTTATCTATCTATATACCAGGCTGGCAATGACTCATTAACAGACCTTCTCCTACCAATTCTTCTACCTCCTTTCAGAAGACTCCCACCAATAAACTTTCTCTTGCACATCTACCTGTCTACCGATCCACCTATCTATCTACAAACCAGGCTGGCAATAACCCATTCACAGACATTTTCCTGCTTTTTCATCCTTACAAAGAAGACTCGCAGCAGTGCACTTGTTATATACTTATTCTTGCGTACATCTACCTGTCTATTTATCTATCTATCTATCTATAAACCAGGCTGGCAATACTACACTCACACACGCATAATTCACATTCTTAACCCCGTGTACCTCTTCCTTTAGGTAAATGGTAAGACATAACAGTTCCCCAACGGGGTTACATTATCACACAGACTGCTATTCCCTTTAACAGTAACGCATCAGGACGGCACAGGAGCCCTAGAGTATGTATTCAGTATACGACAAAATACACTCATTTCCTTCTGGCGGTGTGTCATTACTTACCCCACTATTACGTCTCATAGTAATACCGTGCGCTTTGTATCAACGTGTTCTCCTTCCCTTTCCTTCCCTTCCAGTGCTTCTCTCTCTCTCTCTCTCTCTCTCTCTCTCTCTCTCTCTCTCTCTCTCTCTCTCTCTCTCTCTCTCTCTTTCCCTTCCAGCTCCTCCCCTCGCACCTTAAAGAGCCACGGAATAACCTTCACTGAGGGGAAAAATAGCCTCGTTCAACAGGGAGCTCCGATAAGTGGGTCGTTACGGTAGTTAGCGCGCGTATTAAATTCACCATGAGATATGATAGTGTTAAGAGTCAGGGTAGGTAAGACATCAGTATACTCTCTCTCTCTCTCTCTCTCTCTCTCTCTCTCTCTCTCTCTCTCTCTCTCTCTCACGATCAATACTGCGCTCCCGTCCACCCTTTACAGCACCATAATTACCTAAAACTGTCTGGTTTATTTATTCATGGCCACCACAGTCTGCTTAGGGCGGCAGGCTCGGCACATCCCCTCTCATGAAAATAAAGATGGTTAAACTTTTTGGATTAACACTAAAGACTGAGCCGAAGGAATGTTTATTTTCTGCTAGTAGGGTAAAAAGTATACTGTTTCTTACGTATAAGTGTGTTTATAATGGAATAAGGTTCTGCTGACTTTTCTGGATTAATACTGAACATAACTGAATATTGTGAAAAATATATGAAAAAAGTCTTATCTTTCTTACATAATCGCGTGTTTGTAGTGAAAAAAGGTAGTAATTAACCTTTTTCCAGTAACTTTTAAAGACTGAGCCGCAGACGCTGAACTTCAAAGATTTCGTCACTGGAATAAAAAGAGAAAAAAAGGGTCATCCATTTTTTTCTATTTGTATGTGTTCGTTTTTAGTGAAAATAACCCGTCTTATCGTTCACTTAAAAAGATTATGACTACGAAACAAAGGCTTTACTTACACATTCTGCCATTAGGGTTATAATAAATTTTAAAAAACTGAATTAATGAATAAACAGACGCCTTCTTCTCTTACAATATATGTGCACTCTTAATGAAGGAATAATAGTTAACATTGTTCTGTGTGCTCCTCTGAAGAAACTACTGACAAACTACACAGCAACATAATGTACTCCCTCCACCACCTCCTCCTCCTCCTCCTCCTCTCCTCCACCCCGTGCTCCCTCCACCACCACCTCCTCTCCCTCAGCCTGTGTTCCCTTCACCTCCTCCTCCTCTCCCTCAGCCTGTGTTCCCTTCACCTCCTCCTCCTCCTCTCCCTCAGCCCGTGTTCCCTCCACCTCCTCCTCCTCTCCCTCAGCCTGTGTTCCCTTCACCTCCTCCTCCTCCTCTCCCTCAGCCTGTGTTCCCTCCACCACCTCCTCCTCTCCCTCAGCTTGTGTTCCCTTCACCTCTTCCTCCTCCTCTCCCTCAGCCTGTGTTCCCTCCACCACCTCCTCCTCTCCCTCAGCTTGTGTTCCCTTCACCTCTTCCTCCTCCTCTCCCTCAGCCTGTGTTCCCTCCACCACCTCCTCCTCTCCCTCAGCTTGTGTTCCCTTCACCTCTTCCTCCTCCTCTCCCTCAGCCTGTGTTCCCTTCACCTCCTCCTCCTCCTCTCCCTCAGCCCGTGTTCCCTCCACCACCTCCTCCTCTCCCTCAGCCTGTGTTCCCTTCACCTCCTCCTCCTCCTCTCCCTCAGCCTGTGTTCCCTCCACCTCTTCCTCCTCTCCCTCAGCCTGTGTTCCCTTCACCTCCTCCTCTTCCTCTCCCTTAGCCTGTGTTCCCTCCACCACCTCCTCCTCTTCCTCAGCCTGTTCCCTTCACCATCTCCTCCTCTCCCTCAGCCTGTGTTCCCTTCACCTCCTCCTCCTCTCCCTCAGCCTGTGTTCCCTTCACCTCCTCCTCCTCCTCTCCCTCAGCCTGTGTTCCCTCCACCACCTCCTCCTCTCCCTCAGCCTGTGTTCCCTTCACCTCCTCCTCCTCCTCCTCCTCTCCCTCAGCCTGTGTTCCCTTCACCTCCTCCTCCTCTTCTCCCTCAGCCCGCGTTCCCTTCACCTCCTCCTCTTCCTTGGCTTGTGTTCCCTTCATTATCTCCTCCTCTCCCTCAGCCCGCGTTCCCTTCACCTCCTCCTCTTTCTTGGCTTGTGTTCCCTTCACTATCTCCTCCTCTCCCTCAGCCCGTGTTTCCTTCACCTAATCATTCCTCACCCCTTGTTCCCTTCACCCTCTACTTATTCCTCAGCCCGTGTTCGCTTCATCATCTCCAACATTCCTTTGTAACTTCAAAAGACTGAAGAAGAGGCGACGGATGTTTCACTTCAAAACTTCAAAATACTCTCTTTTGGGGTGGACACGAGTTGCAGGGGTGCGTGTGATCAAGGCAACTTTCTTCTCCTTCAGGGTCTTCAGCAGGAACAAACGAGGTGCTGGTGGAGGAACTTCGTCGCAAACACCTCCTGTCGCTGCCCGTGTTCCAGACAAAGCGGAGTCAGGCAACCCAGCCAGCCATATCCCTCCTCACTTGTATGGACTCCTTAGTTTTGTGTTGATTTTAGTCTTAGTCATAAGTCAAGTACCGTGGAGAAACTTAGCCTTCACTGTGCTCAGGTTTTTCTTCTTCATTTTATTCAGTATTCAGATTTTCTTTTCTTCTTCCTCTTTCTCTTTCTCTTCTCCTTTTTTCTTCTTTTTCTTCTTCTCTTCTTTCTTCTTCTTCTACTTCAACATTTAGAATTTCTTTTCTTCTTCTTCTTCTTCTTCTTCTTTTTATTCAATATTAATCTAAAATCCAAATCTAAAAACATTTGAGAATTAGGTGTCTTTTCCAAGAGGCTTTAGGATTGATAGGCGGAGGGTGTACGCCATGGTGCTTGACTTGTAACAAGGACTATAAGCTATCCCATGTCTCTTCTTCTCTCTCTCTCTCTCTCTCTCTCTCTCTCTCTCTCTCTCTCTCTCTCTCTCTCTCTCTCTCTCTCTCTCTCTCTCTCTCTCTCTCTCTCTCTCTCTCTCTCTCTCTGGGCACTAACTTAAAGCTAAGCTTCAAAAAAAAATCTCTCTCTCTCTCTGGGCACTAACTTAAAGCTAAGCTTAAAAAAAGAAAAAAAAAAAAAAAAAAAAAAAGGATAACACGGGTAGTAGTCTCTAAAGTCTAAACTCTAAAGGGTCAAAAGGAGTGTTCAAAATTGCAGGTGAAGTGTCTTGAAACCTTTCTCTTATACTTATGCTTCCAGGGAAGGTGTTTTTTTGTACTCCTCGACATTTATTTCGAGATCAACTCAAGCCTGAACTTAAATATTCATGTAGCTTCCTAGAAAGTATCACGTAACGCCGAGGCTGTGGGAATGTTGACTGTGAGTGTGTGTAGCGGGATATTTCTCAAAAACCTCCGACTCCCCCTCTCTCACTCCGCTCTCTCTCTCTCTCTCTCTCTCTCTCTCTCTCTCTCTCTCTCTCTCTCTCTCTCTCTCTCTCTCTCTCTCTCTCTCTCTCTCTTGCTCATACATTACTTTTATTCTACTTGCCTTTCTATCAGTTATTCCCCAGCCTTGTTGTTTAATTTGTATATTTATATACATGCCTAATTTTTTTATCCGTCTCGTCTTTGTTACGCGAAGATCCCTAGTTGTTGTTTCTTTTTCTTCTTCTTCTTTAATGGCACTGTGTTTATATTTACTTATTTGATTTGTTTTGTGCTGTTTACCCGTCCATTCTCCTTTTTTTTTTGGGGGAGGGGTTCAGGGAAAAGTTTTTTTTTTTTTTTTTCGTTCTCTAATGGTTTTCATATTTACATCTTTATATTCTTTTAGTTGCATGAAAAGAAATAGTTGTACATGATTGTTTGTGTTGTTATACTGTGTTTATTCAACGCATCCTTTGCTTGTATATCCACCTAGTTTATCTAAGCCAATCATATCAACTTATTTATTCAATTCCTAATATTTTTTTCTATTTTTACTTTTTCTACAGGAATAATAATTTATTTCCCTTGTTTTATCATTTTCCTTACACTTGCTTCTGTTACGTTCACCGGTTAAATGGGTAAGAATGGCATCAGGGAGCCGGTGAACAATAACAATAAAAAAAGAAACACTGCAGGTTACACTGGTGAGGATATGCAAAGGGGACACTTAAGAAGCTATTTAATAACCCAATAAAAATGAAACTGACATACACATAGAGATATAACATGAAACACATCAAAATGACATACACATATACATATAACACATAAATAAATACAACAATAAAGAACCCAACTTAATACCCAACAATAATACTAATCCTATATGGAGGCAATGTGGAAAAAACGGGACGAGGGGAAGTGATACTTATGAGGTGTCGCAGTGGTGAAATGCTGGGTGATGTGGATCCCACGGTAGTCCAAGAGGCGTTGTGTTCACTGGTTGAGGCCTTGACCTCGACTGACATCCAGAAATCAGGGAGCTTTTTTTTTTTTTTTTTTTACGTAGGGAAAAGGGCCACCCAAGGGCAAAAAAAAGAAAGGTAGAAAAAAGCCCACTTGAGCGCTGGCTCTCCAAAGAGTAGAAAAAGTGCCAAAACCGTCAGCCAGAATTAGGGGAGCAAATGCCTCGATACCTCCCTCTTAAAAGAAGACAAGTTGTAGGAATTTGGAAATACAGATGCAGAGAGGGAGTTCCAGAGTTTACCAGTGAAAGGGATGAATGATTGAGCGTACTGGTTAACTCTTGCATTAGAGAGTTGGACAGAATAGGGATGAGAGGAAGAAGAAAGCCTTGTGCAGCGTGGCCGCAGGAGGAGGGGAGGCATGCAGTTAGCAAGATCAGTAGAACAGTTACCATGAAAATAGCGATAAAATATAGAAAGGGATGCAACATTTCGGCGGTGAGAAAGAGACTGAAGACAGTTAGTCAGAGGAGGGAGTTGATGAGACGAAGAGCTTTCGATTCCACCCTATCAAGCAAAGCTGTGTGACTGGAACCCCCCCAAACATGCGAAGAGTACTCCATACAGGGACGGATAAGGCCCTTATACAGAGTAAGCAGTTGGAGGGGCGAGAAAAACTGGCGGAGACGCCTCAGAACACCTAACTTCATAGAAGCTGTTTTAGCAAGAGATGAGATGTGAAGTTTCCAGTTAAGATTATGAGCAAAGGACAGACCGAGGATATTCATTGTGGAAGAAGACAGTTGAGTGTCATTGAAGAAGAGGGGATAGTTGTCTGGAAGGTTGTGTCGAGTTGATAGATGGAGGAATTGAGTTTTTGAGGCATTGAAAACTACTAGATTTTCTCTGCCCCAATCGGAAATTTTAGAAAGATCGGAAGTCAGGCGTTCCGTGGCGTCCCCGCGTGATCTGTTAATTTCCTGAAGGGTTGGACGTCTCTGAAAGAACGTGGAAAGATGTAGGGTGGTATCATCAGCGTAGGAGTGGATAGGGCAAGAAGTTTGGTTAAGAAGGTCATTAATGAATAATAGAAAGAGAGTGGGTGACAGGACAGAACCCTGAGGAACACCACTATTAATAGGTTTAGGAGAAGAACAGTAGCCGTCTACCACAGCAGCAATAGAGCGGTCGGAAAGGAAACTTGAGATAAAGTTGCAGAGAGAAGGATAGAAGCCGTAAGAGGGCAGTTTTGAAATCAAAGCTTTATGCCAGACTCTATCAAAAGCTTTTGATATGTCTAACGCAACAGCAAAAGTTTCACCGAAATCTCTAAAAGAGGATGACCAAGACTCAGTAAGGAAAGCCAGAAGATCACCAGTAGAGCGACCTTGACGGAAGCCATACTGGCGATCAGACAGAAGATTGTGAAGTGACAGATGTTTGAGAATCTTCCTATTCAGGATAGATTCAAAACTTTAGACAAGCAAGAGATTAAAGCTATAGGACGGTAGTTTGAGGGGTTAGAACGGTCACCCTTTTAGGAACAGGCTGAATGTAGGCGAACTTCCAGCAGGAAGGAAAGGTAGAAGTCGATAGACAAAGTTGGAAGAGTTTGGCCAGGCAAGGTGCAAGCACAGAAGCACAGTTTTTGAGAACAATAGGAGGGACCCCATCAGGTCCATAAGCCTTCCGAGGGTTTAGGCCAGCAAGGGCATGGAAAACATCATTACGAAGAATTTTGATTGTAGACATGAAATAGTCAGAGGGAGGAGGAGAGGAGGACAAGCCCAGAATCGTCCAAGGTGGAGTTGTGAGCAAAGGTTTCAGAAAAGAGTTCAGCTTTAGAGACAGAAGAGATGGCAGTGGTGCCATCAGGATGAAATAAAGGAGGGAAAGATGAAGAAGTGAAGTTATTTGAGATGTTTTTGGCTAGATGCCAGAAGTCACGAGGAGAGTTTGAGTTTGAAAGATTTTGACATTTCCTATTTATGAAAGAGTGTTTGGCAAGTTGAAGAACAGACTTGGCATGATTCCGGGCAGAGATATAAAGCGCATGAGATTCAGGAGATGGAAGATGCTTAACACTTCCGCTTGAGTCGAATGGGGCCGCGTGAATCCAACTTCGGGACAGTAGCGGGGTTTCATGAGACGGTGACGTGGAGGGTTCATGAGACGGTGACGTAGAAGGTTCATGAGACGGTGACGTGGAAGGGGAGGTGGAGAGGTGGCGAACGAGGTAGCAAGCGGAAGAGGTGATGGTAGTGGAGTATGTTACGGGCGGGCCATAACACTTCATTGTTTTATTGTGTTTGTTCGTGTGTTCCATTTAAACCATTCATATTCACATTTTCATTGAATTGCTTATATTCTCCATCCTCCATTTTTTGTAATGTGAAAAAATCTCTTGTATTTTTTCATTGTCATTGTAATATCATTAATGTAACTACTTGTTCATCTAATTCTTCATATTTCTAATTTTCTTTTTTGTTTCGTGACAGGAAGAACCACCTATATTTTTCTTCCTATGATGGCACTCACGTATACGAGAACCGCGGCACCACCGGAGGCACTGTGGCCAGGAAACCCAACACTTTGGAGAGAAGAATGTTTACTCAGGCGAGTATACTTACTGAATGAAGAATTTAAGAGAGATGGGAAGGAATTGGTTCTCAAATAGAGTGGTAGGTAAATGGAATGGATTCAGTAATCAAGTTGTTAGTGGTGAATCATTAGAGAGGCCCTATGTGTCCTATCGGGGCTTCCACGTGTAGACCTGACGACTTCTTGCAACTTCCCTTATTTTCTTGCCCCTATGTTGTTATGCTTCTCTCTCTTCTTGTGCTCTTATGCTCCTCCGGGCGAAGGCTTCTTGATCTTGAGGGAATGAAGATTACTATGGCTCTTATCATTACTGTTCCTGGAAAGTGTGGAAAACTCTCTCGGGTCAGCTTTAGTATTGATTATTAAGACGAACGGTTTGAGTTTGACGTAGTGTAAAGTATGTGCTCGGGCAATGTGGAAATTCAAACTCCTCAGTTCAACTTCCGTATTGATTCAGAGAGGAACAGTTTCAGTTGACGTGGAAAGTATTGTTAGCGTTCTCGGGAAGTGTGGGAAACTGTCAGATCAACTTTCGTATTGATTGTAGAGAGAAATAGTTCGATTTGATGTGATGGAAAGTATACACGCCCACCACTTTTGATGATAATGATAATGTAATAATGATGCTGCTAATGAACGACTCTCGCTGGAGGAATCAGTATTCGTTAAAATTTTCATGAGGTAATCCTGGGTTCACTTTACACAGAGGCGGCGGGGGACGTACCCAACGTTACTGAGTTAAAGAGAACCTATGTATCACCTCTGGTCTTCCTCTGCATCTTAAAAACCTTCCCAGAGTACGAAAGGGAATGACTTCATAAATCTTAACGCAATGATGACTATGTTTTCGACAAGTAGGGATGTCAACTCTCCTGTCATATAGTCATGTTATGTATGGAGAGAGTTGTGTAGTAATAGAGAAGTAGTCTGTGTGTTGCTTTAGAAATGTCAGTGTTTGTAATCAAGAACTTGTTGCATTTCATTATCTCTTCTGTTCTTCTGACTCTTTACAGAAGATTGTTTTTTTTTATAGAACTCTTATTAAACTGCATGTTGCTTTGAAAACTTGGCTGTGTTTGTAATTAAGAATATCCTGCACTTCAGTTTCTCTTCTCTCCTACTTCTGACTATTTTTTTTCCGTGAGAGCGACAAAAATTTACCTCCTGATCTTTCGTCTATTCAAAAAACTCCCTTCAAATGTTGTGTCGCCTAAAATATCCGTGTTTGTTATCAAGAATATGCTGCACTTCAATTTCTTTTCCTCCTGACCTTTGTTTCTTTCCTCGTCAGTGTGCCAACTTCGCACGTCAAGTTAGGCAGAGTGTCCGTGTTGTTCTAAAATGCATCTGTCTTCGCTTAATATTTGTTTTTCATGAAGACTTTCCTTTTTTCCGACCAAACTTCCTCCCGCGTCGTAAGCCATTTGGTTTTAAATTAGAATTCCGATTGTGGTGTTTTGGAAGGTTCCATTAGAGAGAGAGAGAGAGAGAGAGAGAGAGAGAGAGAGAGAGAGAGAGAGAGAGAGAGAGAGAGAGAGAGAGAGAGAGAGAGAGAGAGAGAGAGAGAGAGAGAGAGAGAGAGAAATATGTATTGTGTAGTGAAGGGATATTCGTCACGGCAAAACAAACAGGATAAAATGTTGGTGGCGTGAAGTGTGGCGGTCAGCGTGGCGTAAGTGAATTATTGTGCCTCATGATGAATGTTTGCAGGCACAGGAGGAAGTTGTTCAGTACCTGAGGGCGCGCGGGCAGAACCACTACTCCGTTGTGGACTGTAGCGACCTTCGGTAAGAAATCAACATGTAGCCAACTAACAACATGAAGTAGTGTTGAGTTTGTGCAATTACAGTCTGTCATTTCTGCTTTATGAGAATGACCTTTCTAAGACACAATTATTTCCCGCTATCTGAGACACTTGCTTCGAGTAATTAATGTAAGGACGGCCATGACAGGTACCGCCTGCTGCCGATGGCGGGTTTAGAAGTGGATGTAATGTGTAGCAAGTCCTCTCCACCCGAGGCTGAAAGGGTCGTGCTGCTGCTTCCCTTCCACCACAGCCGCGTGCTGCTCCACACACACATCGCTGCCGCACCACAAGTGTTGGGCGTTATCGTGCCGCTCAGCGGACAAGTCGAGGTTCTGGAGAGGCTGGTAACGAATTTCCGAGAGGTGGTGCAGGACAGCGGCCTACGAGTTGTCCTCAGTATAGTTTACTTTGACGACCAGCACACACAAGAGGCAGCGGCAGTACTGCAGGCCGCCAGTGGCACAGAGGGTTTGCAAACACAATTCACCGTTCTCACTGGGGAATTCTCACGCTCGCGGGGTGTTAACGTGGGCGTAGAGGTGATGACGGGCGATGTGGAGGTTGTGTTCTTGTGTGACGTGGATGTGTCGGTCACGCGGGACTTCCTAGTGCGTTGCCTCGCCTCCCCAACCCCGGGGCGTGAGGTATTCTTCCCGGTGGTGTTTTCGCAGCACAACCCTACCCTGACGTACGCGGCGCGGGGCTTGGCGCCGCGGCACTCTGGCGCCGTGACGCTCAGAGACAACCATGGATTCTGGCGACTCTGGGGCTTCGGTTAGTCTTAATTTCTCTCTGTCTCTAAGCTTCTTGTATTCTTTTCATCATCGATACATAACATTTACATTTTCTTTTTTTCACTTTTCATCTTCTCTTTTCTTTGACCCAGTTCTGTAGAATGTAATATTTTTTTTTTTTTTCTGCCCCGGAGCACTCGTTTCTTGCAGCGCGTCATTACTTGC
>NC_059279.1:7801152-7806152 GCF_017591435.1 Portunus trituberculatus | reverse complement strand
AAATATAAAATCAACCTCCTGCTCTATCTTTTATTTTCTGTCCATGCATATAATTCTTGTTGAGCTCTGAATGCTAATCTATGATGTGAAATTCGCTGTTTGATGATCTTCGTTTCCTTTGAAAAGATTAAGCGAACTAAACTATATTCTTTTTCCAACATGGCTGTTCTTGAGTCCAAGTGGAGTTAATAACCCTTTTGGTCGTCTTTTATTAATAATGAGAACACACTAATAAATTATCTCGATGGACATCAAGAAAAGGGAATATCAATAACAATTTCACCTTTGTCAGACTGCAGAAGCACATATTTCAGAGATTGTAGTATGAAAAAAAGTCTTTTAAAAGTTGCCACTGATTATGAGAAGGCATGATTAGAAGTGAAAGGGTTAGTCAAAGGTGAGTGATTTCCACAGGTCTCTGGATCACGGCCTGTGCCATCACTACCACCAGAAGGACTGCAGCCGCGTGGGGAAGGGACAAAGGGCGTCATGTCTGCGGGTGAGTTCACGACGCTCGTCTCTGCAGTTTTTATTTTTCGTCCCTCAGAACTATACAGATACTTAAGAGAAAGCTGCAGTTTTGCATGAGATGAATTAATGGGCAATTTGTCGCCGTAATGATGGATCATACAGCTTTTATATTTTAAAGAGTATACAAAGATAACTGAAATATTGTTAACAGTTTTGGGACGCAGGGAGGCTGATGCATTGCAGTGCGGCGTTAATCTTACAGCCTTTCAGTCCTGTCCACAGAAATGGTTCTAGTGGGACACTGACTGGCTCTAAAAATAGCCACTGTGCGAGAGAGGGAAAAAAATAAAATCTGTTTGCACCACGAGTAATTTTTATACCAGGAATGCGTGGCAGAATGTTTCCTCTTGTGTCCGTTTCGCTAACAGAAAAAAAAAAAGTTTCATCGTTAGTGAAATTGAAGCACGGCCTCGCTTTCCACTCCCGTGCGGGCAGCGCTGTTACCTTCGCCTCTTCCATCAAGGCATGTGGGGCGTTCTGAAACCATCGCCGCGCCTGGCGGACCCAATGACACTCAAAGCATTTAAAAACATTGAGAGGGAATACTAATTATTACGGAAAATGTAAACACAAGAGTAATAAATTTTATCTTATCCTTCCATTACTGCTGCATGTAAGGTAAACTTTTCTTAGCACGCACTTGCATTGTGTGGTGTTATATTTCCTGTTAAGTAATCCTCGCAGACGATGAAAGAAATACATTGCTATACATTTCTTAAAACACTTGACATTGTTTTCCCAATGCGTCAGTGTAATGTTATTACCAATAAAATCTTAAAATCAAAATGTGTGGAGGAATGTTGTAGCGACATTGATTAGCAAGCCTGCTGATGCGTCGAGTTGCAATGCCTCTTGAATAAGTAGTTTTGTTGTACACAAATTTTCTGTTTATAAATCCATGCATGCCACTGCGTTCATTTCAAAACAGGTTTCAGCTTTCTACAAATGTCATAGATACGAGTCCTTTGCATTCTGGACACAGCATCCACCAACGAATTTTTCTTTCCATGAGATGGGGGGGACACACAAAATATAGGGAGCAAGTGTTTGCTTCCTGACAGAACCGCTCTCCGGCTGGAACAGCGGGGCTCCCAGCCTAGCAAGTATCCTGGCGGTTGATACAATAAATGTTTCCATCAAGAGTTCCTCCCTCCTGCTGTGGTCCTGATTATCCTGGAGTGATTCAGACCTCTCACCACCAGGTCTGACTCTCAGGGGATGATAGAAGCTCTAAACATGCCAGGCTGAGCAGAGCAGCCGCCATGCGAGGAGCGACGACACCCACCGACACACAGGAAAACATGAACAACCACCTGTCCTTAGTAGCGCGTAGTGTCAAGGACATCATCAATAGCATTTTTTTTTTTTTTTTTTGTGTGTGTGTGTGTGTGTGTGTGTGTATAATTCATCACGGTTGCCTGCTGGTCACCCAGCCAGCCTTCCCCATCATGGAGCGAGCTCAGAGCTCATAGACCAATCTTCGGGTAGGACTGAGACCACAACACACTCCCATCCAGTTACATCCCGTACCTACTTGCTGCTAGGTGAACAGGGGCTACACATTAAGAGGCTTGCCCATTTGCCTCAACGCGCCTGGGACTCGAACCCGGGCCTTTTCGGTTGTGAATCGAGCGTGCTAACCACTACACTACGCGGTGTGTGTGTGTGTGTGTGTGTGTGTGTGTGTGTGTGTGTGTGTGTGTGTGTGTGTGTGTGTGTGTGTGTGTGTGTTCAGATGCAGCCACAATTGCTATCTTTCCACACAGGTACAGGCGACAAGCGAGGCATCAGGACAAACGTTTGGGTTATGGTACTTCAAGCACAAACACAACACGTCCATGTGGGAGGCACTGAAAGACCACCACGTGATAAAGAAGAAAGAAATAAAGGACAAGAGAGAACAGCAAAAGGAGAGAGACGACAGAAGATAGGAGATAAAAAAGAAGAGAAAACGAATCCACTGACAGTAACAGTATATCCACAAAGGTTCTAAAAGTGGTTCTTCTGGTGATGGTCGCTCTGAATCTTGTGTCATTGTGCAGCTGTGTGGCGTTCACTCATATCTATCGCTGCCGCTACGCCACACACACACACACACACACACACACACACACACACACACACACACACACACACACACACACACACACACACACACACACACACACACACACACACACACACACACACACATAACCTGATATCGGCTGGTTATGTGGCAGGTCAGGAGTCCTCGAGGCTCTCCAGTTTTGTAGAGGAAAATTGTATTCGTCGGCACTCGTATAGGCGTGGTGAGTGAGTTTTGTGTTACATTACTTGAACTTTATTGCATTCAGCAGAACACTCGTCCCTGCAGTACGACTCCCATAGTTTGAATTGGTCAAATAAGTGATTGATGATTTTATGCTCTGATAGAATTTGGTATGTTCAAAGAGACACATATTTAATTTCATTTATGTATTATTTGATGGAGATTTCAATGTTTGTATCGCTTTTGTTGTCAGTTCCTGCATAGTATGATGAATAGTCCATTTGGATATCAAATAGTCTATGTATATGTAAACGATGAAACATCAATTGGGTTTATATTTTTGATACTCTACAACAATTACTTTTTAAACCATCTTTCTCTTCTGTACTGAAGGCATCACTGCAGCTAGAAATGGTGTTACTGTTTTTTTTTTTTTTCATCACTGCATCGTGTAACAAAACAAGATACATGAAAATACCATAAAATTAAGCATACCTACCTATCCTTATACATATCTTTTCTGTCACTATCAATTAATCCATGTGCCATACCATAAAGTCAATAAACTTTTACAAACACGAGGTACTATATGTCTTACCGCCCACGTTCCCTGCGGCGGCTCATCAAAAGCCTGTCAAAAAAACTGGTGCTGCTGCAAGGCACCACAGGTGTTGCACGCAACACAACAAAGATACCCGTTTTATAGGCAAGACACACGCCTCCACACACCAGGTAAAGTGAATAGCCAGGATCTGTTGCACTGGTGGCAGCGGTGAGATGACGGGAAGGAGTTCGAGGTAGGTTTAGTAAATGGAGGAAATGTTGTAACGTAAGGGACGCAGTAAACCAATCTCCAGTCCTACAACCGCCGCCACCCGTGTTGCGTCATGCAGCAAGCAGGGACGGTGGGGCATTGTAGATATATTGTACGTTTGTAAAAGGATAGCCCTGTTTCCGCACCAACTCCATGGCGATAAATATCACGACGGTACACTGGAGGAAAAACACTGGTGGTGACTAATGACGACAGGAGCAACTGCACAAAAATAACAAAAATTATTACAAAAACAGCTAGAACTACTACTACTACTACTACTACTACTTGACATATATCTCACCATAGAAAAGCTTTTTATGCCCAAAAAGAAATGACCACCACCACCACCACCACCACCACCACCACTACCAACACCAACAACAACAACAACAACAACAACAACAGAGAAGACGACACACTAACTATGGCAACACTCACCAGTATATTTCTTCTTGCCACTGAAGCTTTGGAGAGCGAGCCTTGGGGATGTTTTTTGTAAGTCGCGCTCGCTGATCCTCACTTCCTCCAGACAGAAGATGATCAAGGAGCGACGCGCCGCTACACGCAGCGTTGAATCTACAAAGGAAAAGCCCCATGAATCCTGTGTCTTTTGTAGTTGATCACTCTAACACCCAAAAGAATGTCGATAAGTTTCCTGAAAGAAAATGAAGAGCCGGAAGACTATCGAGAAGAAAACAGTGTCTGAATAACGCCGTCATTGTCTCGAAAAAAAAATAAGAATGTGATGATAAGTGATGGTAATGTGATAGTAAGTGATGATAAGTGAAGTGTGATGATAGGATAGTGATGATATTAGTGATGATGATAGTGATAATGATAGTGATAATGATAATGTGATGGTAAGTGAAAATAAGTGATAACATGTGTGGAAACAATATAATGCAACAATAAGATAGTGTAAGGAAACACTCAATCAGAAATAAAGAGCTCGGTAAAATGAAAGAAGTTAAATGAGATATAACATTTTTGCATTACGAAGACAAGACATATTGTTCCCTCTAATTACTTGAAGGTAAAGAACAGGTCTGAATGATAAGGTGACTCTGATGAACAAAGAACATGCAGTGGGTTTCGGAACAATAAGACAAGGAATTACGATAGATAACAAAGGATTACAAAGGATTTCAAATAGCAGCAGCAACAAATCTCCAGGTATGGTAAGATAGTTGTTTCAATTCCTTTCACTAGACTAACCGTAGTAATGGAAAAAGAGACAGACAAAAAATAAATAGATAAGTAAGTGGAAACAAAGTGATTAATACACACACACACACACACACACACACACACACACACACACACACACACACACACACACACACACACACACATCTCCAATATTGAGTATGGAGTACTCTTCGCATGTTTGGGGGGGTTCCA